>NW_012101854.1:477100-507436 GCF_000951045.1 Mandrillus leucophaeus
AGGAAATAGAAGATTGAATGCTGAACTAGATATTACTTATTTTTCAAAACATGTTCTTAAACAAATATTCATTGGCTAGATTATGCTATGTACATTTTACGCACTACCTCGTTTGACTCTCACTGCAACTCTGTGAATTAAGTAGTATTATTTTTCCCATTCTAAACGAAAAGAAACTCAGGCTTAACTTAAGTAACTTGCTGTGGTCACAAAGCTTGTAGATTTATGAATAAGGACTTAAAATCCACTCTATCTAGCATCAAAGTTCTTCTCTGACTAAAAATTACAACCAACACTACCTACCTGGCACTATAATCAATTATTTTTTCCCTGACCATATGGTTAGATAACTAGGGAGTGTGTGTATCCTGTGAGTCTATCTGCGGTACGGGTGGGGGAGGAGGGAATGTAAGAAAGCTGTGGTCAAGCATGAGAAAGAGTACATATTTGTTTTCAAAGGGGAGAATGAATTTACTCCGAGCCATCCTTAAATGTATTTCAGAGATACTTTTCTTTTTCTATTCTTTCTTTCTCTCTCTTTTTTTTGAGACGGAATCTCACTCTGCCACCCAGGCAGGAGTGCAGTGGTGTGATCTTGGCTCACTGCAACCTCCTCCTCCAGGGTTCAAGTGATTCTGCTGACTCAGCCTCCTGAGTAGCTGAGACTACGGGTGTGCACCACCACTCCTGGCTAATTTTAGTGTTTTTAGCAGAGACAGAGTTTCACCACTTTGGCCAGGCTGGTCTTGAACTCCTGACCTCGTGATCCACCCACCTCAGCCTCCGAAAGTGCTGGGATTACAGGTGTAAGCCACCATGCCCTGCCGAGATACTTATTTTTTATGTGACTTGACAAAGTTTAAAATTCAGTTTTTAGTTGTGAAAGATTGTCCCATCCCAGATGGGAATGACATTTCTAACCAAGGCCTCATTAACACCTTCCCAATTGAATTCAAAATTTAAAAAGAGTGAGAAATATTCCTAAAAAGCAAAAATATTTTGATTCATGTCATAAAAAAGGAAAATATTCAGAGGGTAAAAAAGCACTTATTGATGTTCTTAAATCTTCAGCCATCAAGGGGGAGATTCTCTGAAGCATGGGAACCAGACAAGAGGTCACATTGATTTCCTGCCAGCGTTCACAGGTTAACCACCACAAACATGGCAATGATCATCAGTGGGACTGTATGCTCTGTGAAATAAGTAGCATCAGGGTTATTTAAAATTTTCCAGGCTTCTCCTCTCCATCTTGAAAGCTGTCAGTATGCAAAACAATTTTCAAGGCTAATGTTACCTACTTCAGGACAGGAAAATAAATGTGAAGCTCTATAGCATCATTTGTTGGTCATATTCTATAAAGAAATTCGAAAAGTTTAGTTCTTCCAGAATTGCTTTAAACCTCTAGGGAGAAAAAAACCTCATAGGACATCCTGTTTGCACAAGAACATAATTCCCCTTAGAAACTTGTCACTAAATACTTACATGGCTTTGGCAAATTTGACAGTAACGTCTTTAAACCATAGTTTCCTCATTTGTAACATGGAGAGTTGGGATCAAATTGGTTTTATTACTTTGTCCAGGTCTAAGATGTCATAATAAATACCACGCCATGGCAAATAACTGATGATATCTTAGCTCATATGACTCATACCATGTCACTAGATTTTTTTCGAATTCCATTTATGCCGAACATAGAAGAGGAAGGCAACTTTGAGACACAGATCACTTGTCTTCAGGATGAAAGATTAGATTCCCAAAAATTTCTGTCTTCTCATTCCTGGTTTTCCAGGGGAAAATGGCTGAGGGTGAGCACAGGCAGCATTACTAAGGGAGGCAAATTATGATGGTAGCTGTAGTGAAATCCCTCTTCTGACCACGATTGTGTCCCAAGTGTTTCCCAGTGTAAGAGGGAGCCTAGAATATCCCTCCCAGTGTAAGAGGGTGCCTAGAATATCAGTAATATAGATAGTACTGAACACTTCTGGGATGATTAACAATATAAGCCCTTGTAGTTTAAATTCTCATCCAAACCTGTATGTGCCCTCTTTGTCACAGAGTTGGTGGAATAGTGCTCATTCTAGCCCATCTGAACTACATCTTTACTCAGAATTTTTGTGCGCCTCTTCTCTATGGCTTTTTACCAACACGGACTGAATCTTGTTTTAAAAGTCTGAAATAAAGAAGTTATTACTATGTGAGCAGAAACAATTATTCACAGATTGCGAGGCTAACATATAAATCAGTCAGGAGTCAATTAGAGAAGCAAGAGTACTAAGATATATATACACACAAACACGTTATGTATCGTAATTGTCTTATTATAAGTAGATGTATGCATATATTATTGTATGTATGTATGCACTGGAGTGCAGTGGTGCCATCTTGGCTCACTGCAAGCTCCGCCTCCCGGGTTCACGCCATTTTCCTGCCTCAGCCTCCCGAGTAGCTGGGACTACAGGCGCCCGCTGCCACGCCCAGCTAATTTTTTTGTATTTTTAGTAGAGATGGGGTTTCACCATGTCAGCCAGGATGGTCTCGATCCCTTGACCTCGTGATCCACCCGCCTCGGCCTCCCGAAGTTCTGGGATTACAGGCGTGAGCCACCGCATCCATACATATATATAAGTATACACACACATGCACACATATACACACATAAAGGATTTTGTTACAAGGATTTTACCTTACACAATTGTAGGAGCTGGCTAAGCAGTTTCTGTAAAGCTGTCATCGGTGCATCTGTTGCTGTTGGTACTTGAAGACTACAGGGCAGGCAACAGAAAAGGAAAGATGAATGTAAGATGGAGGAGTGCAAGAACAAGCTAGAGTCCACAAGGACAAGTTGGCTTGACATGGATTAAACCTCCTATCAGTCTTGTTGCCTCTGATGTTGAGGGTATAGCTGTCCTGCAGATTCTGGGGTCCTTCTTATGAAGCTAAAAATACACCTGGCTCAGAATTGAGAAGAGCTGTAGGAAGATCTAGAGGAAGATGAAACAGCTGGAGATCTGGTCTCTGGCTTACACTGAGGTGAGCAGTGTGTGTGTGCTACAAAATGATTGCAACATAACTTTCACCCTCCCACAAGATCTCCCACAAGAATCTCTCTTGTGACCCATGTTCACCAAAAGCAAAACAGGAAAGCTATTTTTAGGAAATGAAGTTCAGCCTAACTAAACTGGTATGTTACAAAGCCACTATTAAGATGCTTTATTGACAACAGCAATATGCTGCTAACATAGAAATTATGCTTTGCTGAAAACTGAGCATGTATCAGGCATTCTGCTGGGCAGTTTATATAGATGATTTCAAACAGTTCTCATCTTATCAACTGAGCTAAGTATTCTTATCTCCATTTCAAAGATGAGAAAACTGAGATCCAGAGACAATACAAACTCTCTGAGATAACAGAGGTGGTATGATTTTAGAATCTCGTTCTAGCTCACTCTACCATGCATCTATATGTTTTAATTATTCCATGTAGGATGGAGATGATGATAATAACCAGCGTCTAATCATGAGTACTGTTTTGGCAGCTGCTGTGCTGAGTACTTTACATACACTACCTTACTTAAACCTTACATTTCTATGAAATAGATACTTTTATTCTATTTCACAGATAAAAGAAGAGAGGATTTGATAGGTTAGATAAACATTCCCCAAATCATAGAAGGGGTAAGTGATTGACCCAGAACTGCGTCCAAATTTGTCTAGCTTCAAAGCCAACCTGCTTAACGCATGTCGGGTTAATGGACTTAAGTCTAATATGTACTTTTGTTTGTTTAAAATGTTCTATACCCAAAAGATATAGGTACAGATTTAAAAAATAGTAGCAGAATGAAATTCTCCAATCTCTCTCTCTCTCCATCCAATCATCATCTCTCCCAATTTAAAAAAGTAGTTTCTCAGCATCTTAGAAGCCCTCTGTGTGCCTCTCCCCAATATTATCATCCAGCCTTCTCCTCAGAAGTAACTAAAATCATTCACATTTTATTAATCATTCCCTTTGTCTAAAGTTTGACGCATCTATGTAGTTTTTATATATTTTTTGACATTTAAATGAAATAAACCATGTCATATACATTTTTCTATGACTTCAACTCAGAATTAAGTATGTGAAATTCCTCTAACTTGCTAGTTACTGTAATTGATTCATTTTCCCAGCTGTGTAGTTTCCCATTATATTAATATATTACAAATATTTGTCCATTCTGCTGTTGATTGGCATTTGGGTTGGAATATTTGCTGTTACAAACAATGATCCTATTCACTTTTTAAAAATTTGTTTACTATTGCATGTACTCAAGTGTTTCTCAATGGTATTTTTGCAAGAGCGGACTGCTTAAAGCATGGGGGCATGCACATTTTCAAATACTAAATAGAGGCCGGGTGTGGTGACTCACGCCTTTAATCCCAGTACTGTGGGAGGCCAACGTGGGTGGATCCCCCGAGATCAGGAGTTTTAAACCAGCCATGCCAAAGTGGTGAAACCCAGTCTCTACTAAAAAAAAATACAAAAAAAATCAGCCGGACATGGTGGCATGTGCCTGTAATCCCAGCTACTTTGGAGGCTGAGGCAGGAGAATTGCTTGAGCTGGGAGGCAGAGGTTGCAGTGGGCCGAGATCACGCCACTACACTCCAGCCTGGGCAACAGAGCAAGACTCCGCCTCAAAAACTAAACAAAACAAAACAAAACAAAATAAAACAAATTTACTAAGTAGTGTCAAAACCTTTTTGAAAATGATTAAACCGTTTAAAAATTCTACCAACTGTGCTTGAGCACTTCCATGACCCTATGCACTTTCTAACAAGATCTATTCAAGCTTTTAAATGTTGACTGTCATTCAATATATCTGATATAAAATTTTTAATTTGAATTTTTCTGATAATAATATTGAGAGTATTGTCATGTAATATGAGCCATGTGTGTATCCTGTAAGGAAAACTTTTTTGTCTTTTGCTAATTTTTCTAAAGGGCTCTTCATAATTTTCTTATTGATACATAGTTTATTGTTATATGTATGTGCTAGGAATGCCTTCTCCTGAGAAGTGTTTATGCTTTCATGGGATCTTTAGATTGTAACAATTCCTTGATTTTATAATATTCTAGTTTTTCAAATTGTCTTCATGATGTGAGTGTTGTATCTTCCTAAAAAATTGGTTTTATTATGCATATTAAAATATTCTACTTTATAGAGTTTTAATAAAAGTTTATTGTTTTTGCCTTTTACATTTCATCCTTCAATTCACCTGAAATTATGTATTTTCTGAAATGGGAATCCAATTAAAAATTTTTTTATATAAAAAGCCAGTTTTCAGCCAGGCGCGGTGGCTCACACCTGTAATCCCAGCAATTTGGGAGGCTGAGGCGGGCAAATCACCTGAGGTCGGGAGTTCCAGACCAGCCTGACCAACATGGAGAAACTAAAAATACAAAATTAGCTGGGCGTGCTGGTGCATGCCTGCAATCCCAGCTACTCAGGAGGCTGAGGCAGGAGAATCGCTTGAACCCAGGAGGCAGAGGTTGCAGTGAGCCGAGATCATGCCATTGCACTCCAGCCTGGGCAACAAGAGCAAAACTCCGTCTCAAATAAAAATGAAAAAATAAAAATAAATTTAAAAAACAAAAAAGCCAGCTTTTTCAGTGCCAAGTTTTCATAATCGATCCTTTCCCTACTGACCCCGATGATGGCTTTGACACAAATTATACCTATATATGTATGGGCCATTTTCTGGATATTTTATTCTTTTTTACTGTCTATATGTAGTCTAAAAATGTATGTTATAATTAATATAGCTTTATAATAAATTTTGACCGGTTATAGAACTGATCTTGTTTTCTGGTTGTTACTGGGGGTCCTTTCTCCCAGAGCTCCCAAGATGGTGGCGAGCGGCTTCCAAGATGGTGGCAAGCCTCCTGTTCTCTGATCTGGGGTTCTCAGACTCACGGTTTCCAAGGAATGGAATCGTGGGTCCCGCAGTGACTGTTATAGCTCCTTTAGAAGCCCTGGGTCCTGGAAGAGAACCGTGGAACCCAGTGACTAGTGTTCAGCTCGATTAGGACGAACCCAGGCACTTAGCCATGCAGAAACAAAGGCCAGCCTTTAGCCTGATCGGGAGTGGCAATGGGCGCCTAGCTGGATCAGGAGCACAGCGGACACCCTGCCAGATCTGGAGGGATGGAAGTCAGCGGGGGTCTGCAATGGCGGCAAAGAGCAGTGGTGGAGAGCAAGCGAAAGCTCAGCTCAAGCCATAACAAACACAAACCAGAAGAGTGCAGTTGCAAGGTTTAATAGAGTGAAATAGAGTGAAAACAGAGCTCCCATACAAAGTGAGGGGACCCAAAGGAGGTTGTCACTGCCGGCTCAACCGACTGCCTGGGTTTATATCCCCATCATTGTCCCTCCCGCTGTGCTCTCAGGCAACAGATGATTGGCTATTTCTTTACCTCCTGTTTTTACCTAATTAGCATTTTAGTGAGCTCTCTTTACTATCTGATTGATCTGGTGTTAGTTAAGTTGCAAGCCTGGTGTTTGAAGGTGGAAGCGGTCACCTTCCTAGCTAGGCTTAGGGATTCTTAGTCGGCCTAGGAAATCCAGCTCGTCCTGTCTCTCCTTATCATCTTGGATTTTTGGTTTCCTTGTCATTTTGTTTTTCTCTTCAAGTTTTTGTTTGGAGTGTGTCTTGGCAATACTTTCCATATGATTTTCAGAATCAGCCTATTGAGTGGAACACACACACTCATACACATGGAAAGAGATGGAAAATTATATTTGAACTTACTGAAATTATTTTGATTTATAGATAAATTCCATGAAGTTGGACATCTTTACAACATTGAATTAATTTTTTCAAAAGCAATTAGTATTTCTTCATTTGTTAAAGTTTTATTTATTGTCTAATATCTTTATAATTTTCTAAATAAAAAGCTTTAGTATATTTGATTAGATTTATTGCCAGATATGTATTATCGCTACTCTAAATAGTTTATCAATGTGTTAAAATAGAGAAATATATTGAATAACATATATTTTAAATTGTAGATTCTAATTTTTGACAATACACAGAAATTCTGTTAGCTTTTGTATATTGACCATTATATTTTGACCTTTTAAAATTATTTGCCATTGATGCTTATAATTTATGTACACTTTTAGCTTATTACATAGACCTTAGCATCATCTTCAACAAATAGAATTTTGTTTCTCCTTTTTTTTTTTTTTTTTTTTGAGACATAGTCCCGCTCTGTCACTCTATTGCCAGGCTGGAGTGCAGTGGCACAATCTCAGCTCACTGCAACCTCTGCCTCCCTGGTTGAAGTGATTCTCCTGCCTCAGCCTCCCAAGTAGCTGGGACTACAGGTGCACACCACCACGCCCAATTAATTTTTGTATGTTTAGTAGAGATGGGGTTTCACCATGTTGGCCAAGATGATCTTGATCTCTTGACCTTGTGATCTGCCTGCCTTGGCCTCCCAAAATACTGGGATTACAGGCATGAGTCATCACACTCAGCCCTTACTTTCTTTTTTATCTTGCTAAGCTAGCTAGAATCTCCGTTTTCATGTTGATTGAAATTATATTAGCAGAGAAAAAAAGTATTTTTAGTAATCTTAATGAAAACTTTAAATATTTTAACAGTAATAATAATGTTTGTTACAATTTTTTTTTTCAACTATCTTCTACAGTAGCGGTCCCTGACCTTTTTGGCACCAGGAATGGGTTTCGTGAAAGACACTTTTTTTCACAGGGGTGTTGTTGGGGTGAGGGTATGGTTTCAGGATGAAACTGTTCCATCTCGGATCATCAAGTATTCTCCTTAAGGAGTACACTGCCTAGATCCCTCGCATGCGCAGTTCACAATAGGGTTTGCATGCCTATGAGAATCTAATGTTGCTGCTTATCTGACAGAAGGTGGAGCTCAGGCAGTAATGCTCGCTCACTTGCCACTCACCTCCTTCTGTGTGGTCCAGTTCCTAACAGGTCTGGTAGCTGTCTATGGCCTGCGAGTTAGGGGACCCCTGTTTTACACCTTTAAGGAAGTATTTTCCCACTCCTGATTTGCTGATAGTTTTATCAGGAGTGAATGTTAATTTTATTGGACATTATTTCTACAACGATCAAGATGGTTTGCCTATCATAATTTATCAGAATGGTAAATTATATTAATCATTTTAAATGCAAATTTGTCTTTGATTTTTGAAATAAACCCATACTGTTTATAATGTGTGTATATGTGTGCTTGTGTGTGTGTTTTAACATTGTGTTAGATTTGGTTTAGAACCATTTAGAGGTTTTCCGGATCACAGCATTTTCATGAATTTCAAATACAAAACCAGATGCAGTCTGAATTTTGGTTACAACTTTTTAGAGCAGACTATTTTTTCCTACCAGTAAAGACCATTGTTCTCGAGTTTCCCTTCTGAATGGTGTGTCTACTTCTTGTTTATATTGACAAGATATCCCTTTTGGTTCTCAGATTTATGAGGTGGTTTTATATAGGACTTTTCACCTTCAATGGACTCAAGGCTTTATCTTCTGTCTCAGTTACCTTAAAGCTGTCAAAGTGGAAACCGAAGTCATCTAGGGTTTATTTGAAATCCTCTGATTTCCTGTGTTCATATTAATTCTGGATTCTGCGCATTTTTTTTCATGCTCTTTTCAGTCTCCATGAGGAGAATCATCTAGAGCATTTAGTCCAGCAGAGGGCTAGGAAGAGCATGGTTTGTATATTCTATTCAAATTAATATTGATATCTCTCAGTGATTGCAACTCCTAAAGATTCAAGATAATGAAATTCTGAAGAACTGAATATATATTTCCTATGATTTTAATTAAATTAGTAAAGACACTAAGAGATTTTTGCTATAATAGCAACTCCTTAATCATATAAAGCTACTTTATTTACAAATGATAGCACAATTTCCGCGAGGTCAGCATTAGTTAATTGATATAATTCCTAGTGTTAACATTGTTTCTATCATCTGATCTGCTTTGTTTGAACCTCATCATTTCTGCGTCTTGCCACTGAAGCTATTCCAATTCACTGAATTTAATTGTATCTCTTTTTCTATGTTTCAGATATATTTTTCTGTTGATATCTTAATGGTGACATGGTGGCTTTTAGAAAGAATTCTTAATCAAAATGCAAAAAGACTGCAGTTTGCTTTTATGTGTAAAGATGACATCACCACCACACAGGCTTACGTTACCTTTGTTATCAATAATTAGGACTAATTGAATATACTTGTTCCCAAGAACTAAAGCTACACTTTTGCATAAAAAGCAGATATTAGTCAAAACTGGTGTATTGCCAACTCTATGGAACAGAATAACTGGCATGAGGTAGTATAGAAAGAAAGACGTAATAGATAAATAAATTGCAAATATTGTTTACTCAGTACCTTTCTGCAGAATGACATCACCTGAGAAATTATGTCAGCTTTGCATATCAATTGGCCTATAGTCATATTTGTGACTTCTGAAGCTTCTGTATTGTCCTTACCTGCATCCTCTTCCTCCCATCCTAACTTTATTGACTAATTAGTGTTCTCTCTTTCACTGAGTTGGGAGGACAATAGATTCTGCCACCAACAAATATGTTCACAATTTACTTTGTACTTACAAGTTAGAGATGGAATGGAGAAATCTCCAATTTTAATTAGTTGTCTTTCTGGCTGATTTTTTTTTTTTTTTTCATTAGGTTTTCTCTCTTTTCAGAAAGTGTTTCCTGAGTATAATTCAGTAGGTGGGCTATCGACTATTATCATGGCTGGCAGTAGAGTATTACATTAATGCCATGCTCAGTTTTCTTGATCCTAGATAAGAAGGGAAAAGAGAGATCACTCACTGGTCTAAGGTTAAGGCAGAAACATCAGGGGCAGGTTGTTGAATTTTATGCTGGGTATTTTTACTTTTGAGAAATCACTTAACCTCTGCTTTCATTTTTCTAGTTGTAAAGTGGGGTGTTGAAGAGGTTATACAATTAATATTCCTAAAGTACTCTTAAAATGAAAAATGCTGTGCAGGGTGTTAATTATCTTGTCGTGTTGTTATTAATAATAATTTAAGTCATACATTTTAGAAAACGACCATCATGCCATTTTTTTGCCACCCAGCTGATTGTTTTCCCCAAAACAGCACGCATGTTAGTATAACATAGATTCCAAGTACGTAAAACATCTCTTCTGTAATTGCTAGAGGTAGTCATAGCTAAACAATTTGTAAGCCTACATTACGTTAAGAGCAAAAATAAAGTAAAACAGATAAGAAGACATGCAGACCAGTAATACCATAACACATGTATGGTTATGTGTGCACGTGCACATATGTTTACTATGCCAACTAAAAGAAATGCTAAAGGGATATTATCTTAATGAAGTAACTAGGTCAGCAATCCTCAGTTTATTTTGACAAGCTCTGCTTTCTTCTGTCAATTCTCTTCCTTGTGGGCTGAACAGGAGGAGAATTTCAAGTGACCTTACAGGTTTGTGCAGGCAATAAAGAGAACACATAGGTAGATAATACCTCAGGGTACTGACAGCTCACGGGCCAAATAACGGAACAGTTCGTATGCATAACTCCATTTTGGTTATAAAACGACATTAAGAACAGCAACATGGGTAGGATTCATGCGTTTTCCGTGCCATCTGAGAAGAAGTGCCCTTTCATGTGAGAAGAAATTACCCTTCTTAGAGTTCTTTAGGACAGGTAGCAGGTAGGCTATGTGAGTAAAGTTGAAAAGTTTACTGTATACCTGTTATCAGAAGGAGCTTCGTTTGTGTAGACTAAGATAGGTGTAAAATACTTCTGGGGTATCACCAGAGACAAACATAGAGCCTAATATGCTCATTTCAGCTTGGGCCTATACTAATTTCTGTCCCCTGCCTCCTCAAACAACATTTATCTGAACCACAGATTTTGAATCCCGAGATTCTACTCTGTGTTGCAAATCACTGTGCTTGTTTTAATGGAAAAATTGTATGGTAAGATATGAAACTTGTTGAAAGTGCTTAATGTCTAAAAGTGGACATGAGGTATGTGCATGAATAATTGCATGAGTTGAATGTTTATTTTCAAAAACCTCCATATCAAACAGCTATCGTTGTGTAATAAGTCACCCCAAAACTTAGTGCTTCACAACAATTGTGTGCTTGGCTCACATTTCCAGGAATTGACAATTTTGCACTAGATTTGGTTGGTTTAGATCTGGGATTATTCACGTGTCTGCTGTTTGCTTTAGCCTGGGGCCTCAGTTCTTTTCCACATGATGTAGTGTCTTCCAGCTGGCTAGCTCAGGCTTTTTCGTATTCTGTAATATTCCAAGAAAACAAGACAGAGAACAGTGGAGTGCTTAAGCACCTTTCTATCCTCTGCTTGTGTCACATTTGCCAATGTCCGACTGGCTAACACATGTTAAATGTCAACCAGATTTGTCTCTTGACAAAACTGTCCCTTGACAAAAAAATGTAACACTATAAGATCATAAATGTAAGCAGGGAAAGAATTTGGGGCCATTTTTACACTCTACCGACAGTGAGGGGCAAAAAATGGAGACTCTTTGGAAAGTCAGATGCCATTTCTTGTGCTTTGTCAATCAAGCACCTATCTGAATATATTAAAAATGTAAAGTCCAATTCCTCTTCTTTGGATCTCTTTCCCTTGAGATTTAAGAAGTTTGCAGGTGTCTTATCATGTCCCAGGGGCCTTTTCTTGCTATCTCTAACTCTGCTGAATGTAAAACTAGGGTGTACTTTCTTGAGGTTAGAAAGTATCTACATCTCTTTTATTTTTATTTTTTTTTCAAAAAAAAAGAAAGAAAGAAAAATAAAAAGAAAAGAAAAAAAAAAAGCCCTGTCCTTCACCAACACTGAATACTCATAGTTTTAACACAGCTTCCATGCACAAAGAGGGCCTTGCTTTCCATTGCTTGACTATTGCACTATGTCATTGCAAAGTAGATGGAACTGAGCTATGACAGGGCTCAAGACACCCTATTCCAAAATGTGGCATCTTGGCATATTAAATATTTTAAGTTGAAGGAGTTTGAGAATTGGCAGAGTCATATGTCCCTCATATGAGAGGTGCTCCCCAAATACCTGGCAAAAAGGAAATTTTTTATCCTCAAAGACAGAGGGACACGAACAGGAATCCTAACAAATGAGCCTTGCTAACCGCCCTTCAGTCTAATACACTTAGCTCATACCCTTATCTCTTATACTTTTCCATAACTTTCCACTCGTCATCAAATGTAGTATAAAATGCTCAGTTTAACCATTTCTTTGGATCTTCATTTGCTAATGAAGGCACCAAGTCACATAAAACTTATATTAAACGCTTTCCTTTTGTTAATCTGTCTTTTGACAAGGAGACCCAGTCAAGAATCTAGAAGAGTGGAAGGAAAGGGACACGTTTCCTCCCCTCTAGCTGTCTGTTCTGATTGCTGCCTCTATCCTTGCTGCAGAACTTCTTCAAGTTGCAAAGTAAAAAGAAATCAGTGCCTATGCTGTCTCAGGGTGTTTAAACCTAAATTTTCAAATGTGTGCCTGTACTTCCAACATTATATCTTTTTATATTCACTTACACATTCACCTTATCAAAAAGTAAACCTGGCCTCTTACAAATTCAGAACTAGCATACGTTTTTCACCAGTGTAGCTTCTAGGTAAAGCTCAGAAACTGCATGATGGTTTTATTTTAAGGGCTCTGTTGTTCTTACCTGTGTTCAGGTCTAGTGCAGGGTCATCCTGGGACATCCCAAAGGGTTTGGTAACATTAAATTCAGAGATAAATATCTGGTCTCGATCATTTCTTACCAGAGTTTCCCTAGAATTCCAATGCTTACTTTCTAGGTGCCCTCTCAACATCTTTTGTTTTTCAGTGTCTCTCTCTCCCTGTACATCTTCCAGTTACAAAACCAATTAATTACTAAATATTCGGATTCTTGGCCACACCATACCACAAAAGTAGAATGATTTAAGTTATAGAAGAGTTCATGGCAGAGATAAGTGTCCATGCTAAAGATAAATTACTTAAAACTAAAGGAATTAAGGGAAATATTTTATGAAAATTATTATTTCATTTTTTTCTTTACTTGAAAAATGCATAATCTTTGGTTATTAAGAAAAAATGGGGAAAGCTCTCTGAGTGGATAGAAGTGGAACAAATGCATAATTACTAGAAGTTCAAGCTGTTTGGGCAGAAGAGAATGCTGGAGTAGATTGAAACTTAGAGTTTTTAAAAGGAAGAAAGAGGTGATAATTATTGATGATATAAGAAAAAAGATCTTGTAGTAACTTGAAAGGTAGCCTAAGAGGTTTAAATTTTTCCATAGGGAGTAATAAAAGTGACAAAATCAGAGATATGGTTTAGAAATATGAACTTGAAAATAGCTTGAAGAGTGTACTCGAGAAAGGTATGGGTCATACAGAAATGAGCTTTGGGAAAGTTATCAAGATAGTCCAGTGTAAAAAGAAAAAAAAAACTTTTCAGTTTCCTTAGTTGTTTAATGGGCATAATAATATCTTTTTTACTTACCTTGAGGATTAGAAAAGCTATTTCACTATGGTATCCAACACAGTACTTGGCGCTTAAAAAGAAGGCTGTAATAATGGTAAATTGCTACTGCAAGCTTCAAATTTCCCTAATCAGTATATATATCTGGTTTCCAATAGAGTGATTCTAAACTTGTTAAGAGGAAACTTTTTCTGTGCCTTTAATGACCCTTTTCCCCCTTTATATTTGACGCAATTTAAGCTCTCAGAAAATGCTTATTGAATAAAATACACACGCACATAGTACACTATTGCTTTCATGCAGAAATATCTATAATTTGACATAGATTTAGTTATTCACATTTTAATATTACACACTTTAAACATTTTAATTTTATTGCCTCTCTATGCTACTATGCAAGGTTTTTTACTTCCCTTTATTGTTGGAATTCTCTCACAAATCCAGAGGTTTTTGCAATCTGGAAAATAAAGTCAGAGATAGGTTTTTAACTGTCTCATTTTAGGGCCAAATCAAATTTCAGGTTCTGGTTCAATTCATTCTATCGCAGGCCTTCTGCACAGACTCACTTTGCCTCCAGTTACCTACAGCAGATAAAAATTGAGCCTCTTGTCTTCCAGCACACATCTAGAACTGATCTAGCCTGTTGTTTTCTGTTCTCTCTTCTCTCCTGACTTTCAAGGGCTTCTTGGCTTTCTCAGATTTGTCTCATTTCTATAATATCCTTGTGTGCCCATACTTTTATGACTTTGTCCTTAGTTATTTTACTTGGATTCCATTTGTTATTTGTTCTCTCTGTCTATACATCACATCCATTACTCTCTCTTCTATCTAGCGCCCCAGATCCACAGGAGCCTTACTAACTGGAAAGCCCTATTGACCTTCCAATTGATGTAGGGGTATCAGACACTGTTAAATACTTTGTTCTGTCTTAAGGCAACAAAGTGCCTTAAGTGAGAAGGGCAAGAATTAAGTCAAGACTACAGGTCAATGTAAATGCCAATGTAACCTCCAGAAGAGTGGGATAAGCACCCCACAGGTGGCATCCAGTAAAGGATGTTGCTTATTAGTTTGTATGCTCTGGGCTTTGGATTGTTGATAGTGATAGTATTTCAGAGCCTACCAAATCCAAATATGCCTATCTTAGGTTTGTGTATATAATTCAAATATGTTTGGAGACTTACTTGCCTACAGAGCCCATGTGGTTATCCTTAATAAATAAGATAGTTATTGTGTCAGAAAGAAAATGGAAAGTGGAGAAGACAGTAATGAATCAAGAGGATAATTCCATAGAGAGCTGCCAGCTACTACTCAGCTCCAGCTAATTGTTCCATGAGGAAACGCAAGCCTGATATATGTAATATTCTGAACTTTTTAAAAAGAAGATCAAAATCTGCAGTTTTATATGGCTTAAGTGTACTTAAGACACTGTAGGAACAGCATTTTGTGAATGTAACCTCTCTTTTACAGTAATAAGAAAATGGAGTGAAATTTTACAAAGACGTTCTCTGTTCAATTAGGGATACTCAAATTAAATTGTCATATAACATTTACTCAGTAGCATAAGCATGCATTTATTTACACAAAAATAAATATTATGCAGTGGAATTTGTTTTTCACTGCCAATTCATGTATCTATCATGGGATATTTGGAAAATATTTACCAGATTCATTTTGTATTTCTCCTGAATAATTTTCCCCTACAATCTTTTCTTAAGGGCAAGCCAGGAGGCTTAAGTCTTAGAAAGATGGATATACCAATTACAGCAATAAAATCATTACTAGATTTTTGACTGTCAAATTAGTCATTAAAGCCACTAAGAATTTCTGAGTCTTTTGTTAGACAATTATTCTGGAAAGCTAGGCATTACTGGGAGAAAAGAGGATTTTCCTTAAGCTCCATTAACATATTAAGAGCCAATTCTGATAGAGTCAAGCTTGAATAGCCAGTTTTATTCTAAGCCAGGTAGAGAAATGAAGCTATGCTGTACTAGAAATTCCACCTGCCAAAGTAGAATGCAGAAACTTGACTGAGTTGGATGCAAGAGAATTTTGAGAGAAAATTTTAATGAAAGAAAGCAGGTGCTAATATGTAATTTTTCCCTCAGAGAGAATCCTCAAGGTGGTTTACGAGAGAAATATCTAGATTAACATGGAGGAAACTGAAAAAAAAAAAAGCAAAATTCTTCTCCAATAATATCACTTTGTTTTGTTACCATATCCAGCATGATAAGCATTTGCTAATACATATGTATTTGAAGCAAATGACTCAAGAGTGGTTGTCCTGTTTCTTCATAGTCTGCACACATAGGGTTTCTATGTAGAAGATGTGTAGAATGATTAGAAGATTAACATCTCGTGGTCCAGATGAAGAACTCATGGTATACAAGGCCCACGAACTGAGGCTAATGGCCCTGATCTTGAACTTCCACAGCTGATGTCTACAGGATGTCTCTTACGCTGACTGGTACCTTGGATAGGTTAGCTTGGAGTAGGAAAAAACTCTGAAAGACTGAATTTTTACCCATTAAAAAGTGGAATCTACTGGCTTAAACCTGAAAAGTCAAGGCTATCCTCACTTGTCAATTATAAGTCCTTATTCCTTCTATCACCATTCAACAGGTTAGGAGCTTAAGAGCAAGATTATATCATTGAAAATAAAATAGCTATTTACTTGCACACCTTAAGAATGATTTGTTAGTTATTGAACTTACCACATCTCTAAGTAATTAAAGAGCTTCTTAGATAGGGCTAACTCAATTGTCTCTGCCCGGAAATTGAGTTAATTTCCTTTTTATTTTAATTCTTAATGGTCTTATGCGTTGCTGCTATGTCCAACACTGGTATTACTTCATGCTTGTCTGCTATAAGATGTTCCTTTCTAAAGTCAAGGCATTTACCACCATTTGGGGGAAAAATCAACCTGCAACGGTTCACATTTCAGATTTCAATTGTCGAATCCTCATCAACATATTTTATAGTTTCAATTGTTCAGTTCTTTGTCACAATAAACTAAGAATATTTTGTTTCTTCAAATAGTTCTTGGCTGATCATTATATAAATCCTCAGTTTTCTGTCCTTTTTTTCTGTGGTTTGCCTGCAAATAACCATAAAAATGGGAGGATGAGGGGAACATAAACTTTTTATTGGTTGTGTGGAGAATAATTTCACATATAAGACTGATTTACAAGTCCCTGTTTAGCATTTCCCTTCACTGTGAACTCAAACCAAAAAATGTTTGGTCCAGAAATACGGACTTTATGGTACATGTATAGTGGCAGGATAAAAAGGCTTGTTTAATAGTAATAACAGATTAGAAAGTTCTTATGTTGTTATTTCCTGACAATGTTTTATAGTTATGCCAACATAACGTATGACTAAGTTGTATGTCAGATTGGATGGGAACAGTAAGATACTGAGGATGTTTGGGAAAAGCAGCTCTTCAGCACTAAGAAACTCTCATGGTAGAGAAAATCTGAGCAGGCAAAAAAAAGCAACGAGCTAATGGGCTAAATTTATGATCAGGCAACTTACAGAAAAGGAAGTTGGAATGAACAAAAACAGATAAAGAAGAGAAGCACTGTTGTGACTGTACTTGGTACAGTCATTGTGGGGTGATTTTGCGGAAAATAATAGTTTGAATGTGTATATAGTCTATGACACAGGCTTCCACTGCTGAGTATAGTAATACCCTGGAGAAATTCACACACATGGGCAAGGAAACATGTTCAACACTTCTAACTAGTTATTTCTAGTAACAGGGGATTAAATTTAAAAATAGTAAAATTATACAGTGGAAAAGTTAAAACTTTAAAGAATTAATTCTCTTTCTGTTTTTTTGGAGACAGCATCTCACTCTATTACCCAGACCAGAGTGCAGTGGCACGCTTGCGGCTCACAGCAGCCTCTACCTCCTGGGCTCAAGCAATCCTCCTACCTCAGCCTCCTGAGTAGCTGGGACTACAGCCACATGCCACCACACTCAGCTAATTTTTTAATTTTTTTTTGGAGATAAGGTTTCACCGTGTTGCCCAGGCTGGTCTCAAATTCCTGAACTCCAGTAATCGACTCACCTCATCCTCTCAAAGTGCTGGGATTATATGTGTGTGCCACTATGCCTAGCCAGAATAAACTCTCTAGATAGCTAAATAGATTACTCTCTATAAAGGTATGTGTGTATGCATGGGTGTGTATATGTTACATATATACAACATAAATACATGAAAACCAACATGAATAGCAACTTTCAGAATAATACACAAGGTATATTATGTGATACTCTTTGTACAAGTGGTAAATATAATTGACATCATTCATACATATATAGATATATGGAAATTTGAAAGAGATATAAAAATCATGATAACGACTGCCTCTGTAAAAACAGACAAGAAGATGTGACACAGTGTAAGTCAAATAACACTTCAAATTTATCTCTACCCTTTTCTTAAAATAATACTTGAAGCAAATTTGGCAAAATGGTGACAATTTTAAAAAATTATTGGAGCATAAATGTTAGTTACATTATTTTCTTTAATATCCACATTTTAAAAATTTCTAAAAATGATTGATGGAAAGAGAAATCCCTCATGATTTTCAGCTTTGAAAAAAAAGATGTGGATTATACTATCTTCCAGCTGTTTCTAAGGAAAATGAATCTTAACTTTGTTATAAGATGAGCCATAGTAATAAGAATTCTGCTCCTTTGCTTCATCCCCCAAAGAAACCTGTTCCTAATTCCTTAAAAAGCACAATGAAGGAATTAATGTAGGATTTTTGCCTCCATGCCTCTTTGAAAACTTGGGTAGCTGTTGGCGTTCTTACTGCTAAGTAATTAGCTAAGGCAGCTCCCACAAAGACAAGGCAGGTGCATCCATGTGATGGTGGCTCTGACTTGACTTGTCCAACAAGTTGACCCTGAGTAGCTTGCATAAAACACTTCGCTTTGAAGCTATTGCTTCAGAAAAAAAAAATTGATCCTACTTTCATAATCTCTGAAAACTCATGTAGAATTCAGAACACACACAAAAAGAACACATGTAAATGGCTTTTAGATAATACAAATTTTGATAATTATGTTCATGTGGATATGCACTTCACACATCTCTTTAAAATACTTTGAAAATGAATGGAAGCAGTATAACTCACTTTCTAAGACCCACGGGGTTGAGAACAGTATGTGGAATCTTGTGACTACTTAGTAAATATTTGTGGAAAGAAAGAGGAACAAAGTAAGAAATTTGTTATGAATAAACATGGAGACCAAAGTTAGATGCAGTGCAATTAGCTTCATATTCAGAAAATGACTTGCATTGTAGTTATAAACAGTAACACCTAGCCCAGAAAAACATCTTGTAAATTTGTGTGAACCTTCCTTGCAAGCTATGAATCTCTGAAATCTTAGGTGAAAGAGTGTTTGAAGGATACATTGTTGGAAGAGAGGCAGAAGAGGAAACAAAAGCCCTTATATTTAAGTGACATTTGTCTGTGGGGACTGAGTTATTTTATTCTTATGCTATGATTGATTTTCTTTGAATGAGAACCCGGGAACACCAAATGTGAAGCAGGGCACCTGAGGTTCAGGGAGCGCACTATTTTTATACTTTACAGAATTGTGAAAATCCAAGCAAAATGACTTCTTGTGACTCACATAATATTGGGCTCAGATTAAAAGGACCAGCACTTCCACACAGATATTTGAGGCAAAAAAGGTAGATAAACCTCATGCTTTGACCCTCTGTGAATATCCCTGGGATAATACAACTCAAAAATGCACTTCCTTAACAGTGAGATTGTGTGTTTTCCCGTTGCATTGTGACATAACCATGGTATGAGATCAACTGCCTCCAGAGATCAGAGCATTCACAAAGTCAAATTTCACAGCCATGTTAATTTCTTCATTTTCACATTTTAATCAACATTACACTTAGGAGGAAAAAATACAGTGACCATTATCATCTGAATATCGCTTTATTTTCTCTTTTAGGGTAATTTCGTGCATAGTCCCTAACCTATCACTAAAGTGAATTGAAATAACACATGAATATTAAATATCAGGAAACCTGAGTATGAAGTAGTGGCTTTAAACTATATTTTTCAGAAATAAGAGTATTTTCATACTGATGTTTTCTTACTTTTTTTTCTTTCTGTTTGTATGTTAAGTTAGTGAGCAGGCTGTTGAACAATGGAAATTTTCCATCTGAAATTCAGAAATAGTCTGAGATTTCCAGTCACTGACTTTTTTCTGCTACACTGTGTGAGTTTTAAAGAGTAACTTACCTTGCTGGTGCCTGTTTCATATTAAATTTTATGTATAACAATTAAATTCCCCTCTGAGCCATCTGGTTTATTGGTTGGTTGAATTTACATTCTTCAAGTTGTCCTCCCAATTTACCCATAGTGGGACCAGATTTTCTCAGTTCGTTTTTCATAAATTCCCTGCATGTAGCCAGTCCAGTAAACTCCCCGCTGAGGTGGCTATAATGTGGCTCATACTTTTAAAGTTATATATTCATGCATTAGACCTCACAAGGAAATGCACGTAGCTCTACTTCTGTGCATGCAAGTAAATTGGGACATAATCTATTTTCAGAAAAATCACCTTGCTGGAAACTGAGTTTACTCTGAAATTAGTCCCTTTTTTTCTTTTTGTTATCATTGTAATCTGGGAAGAATTCTGTTATATATGTTATAGAGGTTCTTTATTTATACTTTAAATTGGAA
Organism: Mandrillus leucophaeus; assembly: GCF_000951045.1. Taxonomy (NCBI): domain Eukaryota; kingdom Metazoa; phylum Chordata; class Mammalia; order Primates; family Cercopithecidae; genus Mandrillus; species Mandrillus leucophaeus. The sequence goes on from NW_012101854.1 coordinate 497,335, forward strand.
TCTGTTCTGTATATATTCATCCAAATAATTCATTTTAAGTAAATGAAAAGAAAAAAGAATTACTTTTCCTCCAAGCTTTTATTTTATAAGGTTGATTAGGTCATCAAATTGAGGGAATATATCCAAGTTCAAAAATCAAACTTCTTTCTTGTTGAAATGCACATAATTTCTTATTCTTCGTATATTTAAGCTGCATCATAGAATATGTAGCCTAAGTAATACATCAATTCAGTAAAAAGGAAAACTAACCAGACTTTCATGTTAGTAAAATCTGGTTGAGAGTTTAATATTTGATTAAATATAATTTCAGGTATTTATTTTTGTAACATGTAATTTAAGTGCCAACAACAGCAAATCAATCTCGTCTTACATAATTTATAGTCTTTACATGTATTATATTTTCATTGATTGTTTTATCAACTTCTTAAAACTTTTTTAAAAGAAAAAGAATCTTTCAAATATGCAGACTATACAGAATTAATAATTTTGAATTCTATATAATATTTTTGCTAAGTATTTAGTAAGGCATATTATTATATTTAATACCTATATTTCATACATCTATTTCATGCAGATATGAAATATGTATATACTAAAGTCCTTCAAGAAGTAATTACTGAACAACACAAATGCTGGGTACTGTGTTAGGTGCTAAGTCTACATTGGTGAATGATAGAAACAAAAATTTTTTCTTTCTTGGAACTTCATGCTTGCGAGGAAAGATGAAAAATAAGCAATAAGTATAATCAAAAAATTTATACAGTATTTTAGAAACATATTTCTATTATATAGAGACAGATGAAAGAGACTGAGGGCTCCAGGGTGGGAGTACATTTTCTGTTTTAGTTGGGGTTGGGGAGTCATGGTAGACACATGAAGTAGGAGACTGAGTCTTGTAAATAATGGGGAAAGAATTTTCCAGGCAGAGAAAAAAATACAGTAACAGAGTCTGAAGGTAGGACTATTTTGAGACCAGGGAGGAGGATAGTGTGTCTAGAGTAGAGGTGGTCTAGCAATGGAGGGAGACGTAGTGGATAAGAATAGAGAAATAAAAAAGGACACAAGTCATGAATGACTTTGCAGGCCTTTGTAAGGAGTTTGGGTTTCACTATTAAAAAAATAAGTACGATAATTTTTACTTAGATTTTAATAATATGCCTCATGCTTTTTGTTTCAATCCCTACCTCTTTCCTGAAGCAATCATATCAAAAACGCATTGAATGTATTTTTTCATTTTTATTATTTCACTATTTAAAAATTTTATGACTATATTGATGTACAATTGACAAACAATAGACACATGTATTTAAAATGCACAATTTGTTAACTTTTGACATATGTGTATGCAGTGAGCCCATGAATGCAATCAATATAATGACATTTCTACCGCCTCCAAAAGTTTCTGCTTGACTCCTTGTAACTCATTACTCCCTTCGCTGTGTCTGCAGGGAAACCCTGAGCTGTGTTTTTGTCCTTATACATTATTTTGCATGTTCCAGAGCTTTACATAAATGGAATTATATAGTAGGTACTCTCTTTTCTTAAGGAAGGAAGAAATAAATTCTGAGACTTATTCAGGTTGTTGCGTGTATCATTAGTTCATTGCTTTTTATTGCTGAGTAGTATTCCATTGTATGGGTATATCAGATTTTGGTTATCTATTCAACTGTTGATAGACATTTGGGCTATTTTCTCTTTTTGTTATTGTAAATAAAGCTTCTCTGAGCATTGGTATATAAGCCTTTGTATGACCATATGTTTTCATTTTTCTTTTAGAAATGGAATGACTGCATCATATGTTAGTTACATGTTTAGTATTTTAAGACTCTGCTAAACTAGTTTCCAAAGTAGAATGCCATCTTACATTCCCACTTACATCTTACATTCCCACTGGCAACATGTGAAAATTCCAGTTGCTCCACATTTTTGCCAACATTTTGTATGTTGATGATTTATTTGTATTATTTTTATTTTTTCCAGCTTTATTGAGATACAGTAGACAAAAATTGTATATGTTTAAAGTACACATGTTTTGCTATAAGCATACATTGTGAAATGATTACCAAAATCCAGCCAATGAACATATTCATTACTTCAAATAGTTACCATTTTGTGCGTGTGATGAGAAAATTTGAGACCTATTCTCTTAGCAAATTTCAAGGACACAAAACAGTGTTACTAACTATAGTCACCATGCTGTACAGATCTCCAAAACTGCATAGCAAAAACTTTTAATCCTTTGACCAACATCTCTCCATTTCTTCCACTCCACTTCTGTCTGCCCCCTGGTAACCATCATTCTACTCTCTGTTTCTAAGAGTTCAGCTTTTTTAGATTCATCATATAGGTGAGATCATGTAGTATCTGTCGTTCTGTACTTGGCCTATTTCACTTCGCATAATGTCCTCCACGTCCATCTGTGCTTCTTAAATGGCAGAATTTTCATGTGATATAGACACCACATTTTCTTTATCCATTCATCCACTGATGAACAATTAATTTCATATCTTGACATCTTGGTCATTTGTATGTTTTCCATTAATAGGTGTCTGTTCAGGTCTTTGCCCAGTTTCAGTGGGGTTGTTTCCTAGCTGTTGAGTTTAGTTCCTTATATACTTTGGATTTTAAACTTTGATGTCTGCTTTACAAATTTTTTTTCCATTCGTAGGTAAGTTGCGTCTTCTCTCTGTTAATTATTTCCTTGGAGCACAGAATAATTTTCAGTTTCATGCAATCCCATTTGGCTACTTTTGCTTTCACTATCTGTTCTTTTGGGGTCATATCTAAAAATTCAGTTTACCCAAACCAATGCCAAGAAGTTTGCCCCTATGCTTTATTCTAATAGTTTTACAGTTTCCGGTTTTAAATTTATGTCTTTAATCCATTTTGAGTAGTTTTTTTATGTGTTATAAGACAGAGTCCAATATCATGCTTTTGCATGTGGATATTCAGTTTTCTCAACATCATTTATTGAAGAGACCGTCATTTCTCTGATTGTGTGTTATTGGCAACCTTGTAAAAAATCAATTGGCTGTAAATGCATGAATTTATTTCTGTGCTCTCTGTTCCATTCGTCTATATGTTCATTTTTATGCCATTACCACACTGTTTTGCTTACTAAGACTTTGTGGCATATTGAAATCAGGTAGTGCAATACCTTCAGCTTTGTTCTTCTTGCTCAAGATTGCTCTGCCTATTACAGATATTTTGTGATTTCATATGAATTTTAGGGCTGTTTTTACTGTTTCTATGCAAAATGCTAGTGATATTTTGATAGGAATAGCTTTGAATACGTAGATAAATTTAGATAGTAAGAAAAATATTAATTTTGTAATTCCTGAACATTTTCCATTTATTTGAGACTTCTTCAATTTCTCTTATCAAGGTTTTGTTGTTTTTAGTGTATGGACCTTTCACCTCCTTGGTTAAATTTATTCTTAGTATTGTATTTTCTTTGATGCTAATAAAAATTGACTTGGTTTCTTAATTTGTTTTTTGGGTAGTATATTGTTAGTATATAGAAACACTTTTTTTTGTATTTTGGTATTGTATTTTGCAGATTTGCCTAATTCATTTATTAGCTCTAAGAGTTTTTATGATGAAGTCTTTAATTTTTCTGTACAGAAACAAAATAGACTCAAAGCATTGATTTTTATCATTCTTCTTATTATTTTAGTGTCATTATTGTTATATTAAAGAGTGGGTTTTCTAGTTCTAAGTGTAACATGCAATTATCAATAGTACAGTCTTGTCATATCTTTTCCTATTTGAATGTTTGTTTTTTTCTTAATTACTTGTATGACCTCTGCTGCATATCTTCTAAATATGAATCATTTTTTTGTCAAAAATGTGTCACAATCTTCTTCTAATCTCTAGTCTTTTAAATTAGTTTATGGTATTTATTTCTATCTTTTTGTTAGATTGACTTTCATTATCCCCATATAAAGTTTAGCAATTTTTAAAATGTATGTTAATATATTGTTTTAAATATTCTTTCTATTCTGAGGTAAAAAAATAAACTGTCTACATGTTCATAAAAGTGTTGAATTTTTTTCTCCTCTGTCCTAGACACTGAAAGTTTTGAATTTTCTTCCTCATTTAGGTCATTAATACATAAATAGTTCATCTAACTTTTTATTTCTTTTCCACGTAAAAAGCTGGTTTTCCTAGCCACTTTAAAGTTTCCTTTCCCCAATGATTTCCAATGTCACCTCTTATTTACCCAGGTAACTGTTTTGTTATGACTGACCCTTTTGTTTATGAAGTTTCTGTGGGAAGAAAATCTTATTTGTTTATCTTTGTAGCCATACTAATTAGCATGGACCAGTTAACAATAAAGTCTTTCAAAACGGAATGTCATTTGAACTGAAACTTGACAGACATGTTACAATTCTCCAAGAGCACATGACTGGGTCATAAGCTTTTATTAAATTTGGTTTAAGACATACGTCTTGAAAGCAAATATAAATATAAGAACTATGTCCCTATTTACTATACCACTCTACATTTCTTAAGGGCTTACATTTTCAATTTATGTTTGAATAACTATTAAGCATAAGATCTTCATGTTAAAATTATTTTTGTTTATTCATTTAGCAAAAGATATTGATTATTCAGTATCTAATCTGTGATGCCTTATAACTCAAGGCATAGGGTATAAGGTCAGCCAGGTCATATTGTCTATCCTCATGAAGCTCATCATCGTTTCAGGAGTAGGTGGATGAAGAAGTAACTGTGATGTAATAAGTGCTCTAGGAGGGACATGTATAAAGGACAACAGAATACAGTGAAGGAAGAGTTAGCTTTGCAATAGAGAGCCAGAGAAGTCTTCACTGAAGTGATCATGACTTAGTTAAATCTCTATACGAAAATTTAAAGTTCACCAGGTAGGGAAAAACAAAACAAAACAAAACAAAAACAAACAAATAAAAACAACAAAAAAAACCCATGTGTTTTCTTACCAGCAGAATAACAAGCACAGAGTCACAGAGGAGTGATGTCACGTGGTATGTTCAGGAACTAGCAAACAACCTTTTATAACTAAAGCAAAGACATCAAGTATGAGGAAGGGCGTTGGAGATTAATCCGAAAAAAATAGATTGGAATCAGATTTTGAAGAGATTCGTATGAAGAAGTAGGTCATAAATCTATGGGCAACAAGCAACCACTGAAATTTTGAAATAAGCACATCATGTGATCCAATTTTTATTTCAGGAATTAACTGATGTCAGGATGATGAATGGACTGAAAAGCATAAAGACTAAGACTTAGTAAAGTTTATTTTTGTAGACAGAACAAGAAACAGATTTCTGGGTTTCTGTAATAAAGTCTTCAACTTGTTTTCTTGCCTCTATCTTTGCCTTTTGTAGAATAATCATGACACAGCAGCCAGATCTATTCTTTTAAAAACAAAATCAGGAAAGCAAATAAGGTCATGTCACTTCTCTGCTCCACTCTTGCAATGATTCCTCAAATAGCTCAGAGTAAAAGACAAAGTCTTTATAATCAATAACTTAAAAAGCTCCCATCACCTGTCTGCTTTTGTCTCTTACTACTCTTTCCCTGGTTCCCTCATTCTAGCCTCACTGGACTCCTTGCTGATTCTCAGAAATGCCAGATATGCCCCATCTTAGGATCTTTGTCTCATAAATGCAGAGTTAATTCCCTTATTGCTTTTAAATCTTGGCTCAGGTGTCTCCCTCTCACTGAGGGCTTTCCTGGTCACCCTATTTGAGATTGTAAACATCCATCTCTTCCTAGCACTCACAATCCTCTATGTCCTGCTCTACATTTCCTCCCAAAGCATTTGCTATTCTCTAACATACTATTCAATTTATTCTTTAAATTATCCTATTGTCTTTCTCCCTTGCTAGAGTTTAAGGCAGCAATCTTCTTCTTTGTTCAGTAATGTGTCTGAAAGTGCCTAGAACTTTGTCTGGCACATAGCAGGCTCTTAATTAATATTTTCAATGAAAAAAATAAGGGTCTTATGACAGTAAGATAGTGACAAAGGAATGGTTGGATTGAAGAGTTTTGAAATGAATTTAGTGTAATTGTGGGTGGGACTCAGTAAATGATTTAATACAATCATTAAGTGAGATGAGGGAATAAAAGCTTTACCCATTTATCTGGCTCTGTTGAATCAGTGGATTATAGTGTTATTAGCCTATATTCTTCTCTTATTTCTAGTAAGAGCAGAAAAGTTAGTTTCCTTGTTAATTTTAAAACCATGTAAAGACTATATTAAATATATTAAAGATTTTAAAATTCTCTAGTAATCTCCAGCTATACAAGTATGCATTGTCTTTGCTTTAGTGTTCGATAAATATTTTTATTTTTCCTTAGAAGAGACAGAGAGACAGAGACATAACAGAGTGAGATGGAAGAAGATAAACTCTCAGATTGTCATCTACCTTCCTCAAATACGCAAATTAAATAAAGAGAAAAATAGATCCAAATTACCCTCTATTGCTCTTGTTTCTCTCTCTCTCCCTTGTCCTCATGATTGTGGTTATTGTGAACTTTAGCTCTTACATGGATGTAATTACTTGCTCTTGCAATAGTCTGGTGTCCTACAAGAGCACAGGACCATGACTGATATACTCTGAACAGTGTGGCCCTGAGAAGAGAAAAAAAAGAGCTTCACTCTAGCTTGGATTCAACAGAGCTACTTTCAAGTTCCAGCTTTGTTAGTTTATTAGCAACGAACCCTAAAGCAAATTATTTAACCTCAAAAAGAATCAGTTCCCTTGTTTGTAAAATGATATTATTGCAAAAATATTGTTGCAAAGAAGTGTAATTTTTGAAAATTGTGAAATGCAATAAACGTATCAGATATAGTCATCATTCTAAAGAGCAAAGTGTGCTCATAGATTTTGAGCACTCACTAATCTGGCAGAGAAATGAATGTTACCTGGTCTTTAGAAAACTACTCTATTTGTGGGGGGAGGGGAAGAAAAAATTAGTTTTACAATTTTTTCAACCAAATCTGGTACTAGGTGCCAGTGTTATTTTTCTACTAGGCAGTCACAGACAGAGTTGTCACATTTGTATTTTTGCCCCAAAAGGTGCCTTGGGGTATAGTCACTCAGGGACCCCTCTAAACTTTATATTAACTCATATCAGGATGTTTCCTGACTAGAAACACTGCCAAATGACATCTCTAAGGGAGTTAAGTGTGTTTAAAAATTAATCAGTACTCTAATTTCACCTTCAGAATATTTGTTAGCATCTGCTAATGTGTAGTCACGAATATAGCATCATACTATTTCTTATTAAATCTAAGATTTGAGTTTTCCATCTTGATTATATGCTTGGAAATTTCCATAATCAGTAATCCTTTTTTTTTTTCTATAATTTTCACTGCTAAAGTTTTTCTGATATTACATAAAGCAAAGTCAATAGTAATTTTTTCTTTCGTCTTTGTACTTATAAAAGTCAATAACTGGAGCAATAAGACATCACAGGTAAAGCAGGACTACTTTGAACCTCAGGAAACAAAGGCATTTTAATGCAGCAGAAAGTCCACTGAACCAGAATACCAAAGGCTTACGTTTAGTTCTAATCTGCCATTAGCTAGATCCCAGGCCAATCATTTTACCTTTCTGTGAGTCAACTCTTTACCAAAAAAGTAATCAAAGAGACTACGTAATTTGTCAGTATGTTTTACCTACAAAATGTTATGAAAATTATCTCTTCCTGGAAGAGGGATGGCAATTAGTGGAAAAAGAATTGTTTTGAAAGCCTGCTAACTGAAAGTTAGCCAAAGATATTTGAAGCAGATACCGTCCTGATAGCTTGTAGCCATTGGAGAAAACACCATTTACTAATTGTCCAATAGAATTAAAAATAGCAGCATAGAGAGGCAATTTGATTATATTTATAAAATTCCTCTCTAGGTAGTATAAAAGTCGGTAGCCAGTGATATCTAAAAGCATGCACTTGTTTTGGCTTCCCTGTGAAACTACTTTTGATATAAGAGTTTGTCAGAAGAGATTAGTGGTGATTTATATTCTCTATTTCTAATTGCTTCACCTATTTCAGATCTCCCTAACAATTTTTGATAAAACTACAGTGAAAGTTTCACAAAACCATCAATATTTATTTCTTAAGGCTCTTCAGTTAATTCAAAACCAAAGAAAAATCTGATATCCTGTTTAAAATTAACAATGCCTGCCATACTAATTATTTATCTGAACAACAGAGGGTTTCAAATAAACAAGCAATAAAAGCAATATGTTAGGGGAAGATGGGAAGAGTAACAGCAATTTCATTTTTAAACAATTCTGCTGATGCTATAATTATTAGTAGTTTTTGGAAATACTCCTTCATCGAAGAATGCGTACTGAGGCATTCTGGCAGAGCCCACGTAGAGTTGACGATAGGCATTGTAAAATGTCCCTATGCTTGTTTCTCTCTGGGAGATCAAAAACACCAACAGCTACCAATATGGATTATGAATAAAAACAAACAACAGCTCAGAGTAATTGTGTATGACCACTGTATTTTCTTTCATAGACTCATTAATTTATTCAGGAAACATCTATTGACAACTCGTTACATACCAGGTGCAGTGCTCTAACTTGAAACTGTTCGTGTTAGACCTTGGGTTGTGACTTTACAGGCTACTAGGTACTTTTTTCTAAAAAGAATAACTATTTTTCTGGCATCTTCAACATATGTCACTTATTGCTGTTTTTTCTGATGGTGATTTCACATAATGTTGTCTTATGTTGTACTTATCAATATTCTCAAAACATTTATTGACTCCATTTTGCTTATTACCAAGTCATAAACTTTCTGCATATTTTGCCATCAAATTTTATTTCTGTATTGTCCAGAGCTTTACACTTGAGATGCAGTAATCACAGTTTCGAAGCTTGTGAACATGTTGCACTCCACAATTTACAAATGCATGCTCAGTGTTCTTATTTTGAAAATCTTCAGATTAATTGCAAAGTTGAAAAAATAGTATGATATAAGCATCCAGATAGTCTCCAGCTAGGCCTACTGATTGTTAACATTGTGCCATTTTAAGTCTATTTATACATACATACGTTTTTGCTGAACCTTTTTTTAATAAATTGCATAAACCATGGCTTTACTTTTGCATGAAGCTTTGAAAAATTATGACAAAAAAAAGCATAGGACGTTTTCTACATAATCACAATAATTCCATAATTATAACCCTCGAAAATTAAGCATTGATCAAACAGATTTATCTAATTTACAGTCCATTATAAAATGGCCTCAGTTGTCCTGGTAATGTCCTTTATAGCTGTTTCATTGTTGTGTTGAGCCAAAACTCAATTAAGGATCACATGCTATAAGTTAACTGTCATAACTCTTTACTGTCTTTTCATCTAAAATAATGCCCTGCTTTTAAAAAGAGTGTCTTAATGTATTAAAACTTGAAGAATCCAAGACAGCTGCTTTTGCAATATAATTCATGCTTCTCTAATAATGCTACATAGCTGGCGTTGGACCCTGGTCAATGTATTTCACTAGAAGTCATGTACTATAAGTTTGATCTATGATTGGTAATGTTTGTTTTTATTTTTTCTATTGTAAAGGCATTTTATGCCCTTTGTAATTATTTTAAAGCCCTATTTTAAATACATTTGATATAAATCTTTTATCTTTTTGATAATTTACTAATGGTTTGCAGAAGACATTGATGACTCTTCACTGTCTTGAAAATATAAGCATCTTCATTACATCTATTACTCTTCTTGCACTGGGTAGATCAGTTACCACAATCTTCTTATCCCCCCATGATTCTGTCTAGAATAACTTGAATTCTTTGGCATGCAATTGTGAAATCATTTTTAACTTTTGACCAAATGCAATGTCTATTAAATTTTCATACAACGATTACATCAATCTGTTAAAATAAAGATAGAATTAATTATTGAAAAACAGAAATATTGAACAGGAATGGAGTCTAACTCTACCTGCTGCATGATACAAAGTGTTAGCATAGTTTCTGCTATATTCTTTCCTGGGAACCAAATCTTAGTAACTAGCAAATCCAGGATGACTGCTTCTCCAATATCTTTAATAGATCTAGTAAAAAGGTAATACAATTATATACTGTTTTCTT
>NW_012101854.1:508781-517094 GCF_000951045.1 Mandrillus leucophaeus
TGAGAAATAGCACAATCATGTAAATCAATGTGAGAGCCATCCTTTAATTTGATACCTCATCATTTTACATTAGTTGTTTTTAAATTAATAATTTCCCAAAGGGTTCAATTTGATCAAGCCTGTCGTACTGTTCAAGTAATCAAGGTAGAGTTAAAGTTCAATTTCTATGTCAATTCACTATCTTAAAACAGACTGATGAGTAAGACATACTTCAAACATACTCGGGTAATATCCAAGGTTGACAGAAGCAGAAACCTTATTTCTATTTTGTGTCTCTTGCATATTGATAATTTATAAACTTGACCAAATGGCCTGCATGAAATTGTAATAGCAGATCTCCTCTTATGGTACTACTTCTTCCTTTCTTTGAAAGGTTAAGACCTTTAATGAATGAAACAAAAAAAGAAACTAGAGTTTAATTAAAAATAGGCATATTTGCTTGGGATTCATCCTCTATCTTCAATATTAGTGTAAATAATACTAATTTTTTAAAAACCAGCGTCATGTGCCTTGTCCTACAGGACATGAAAGGTTCAGATAGAAAAGCAGCATGGTGATGGGGCTGACTGTTCCAGAACTGATGTACCCTTGCTCCGTGAGGAACGCAGCTCATGTGTACCAGCAAATGTGTTGGCTCCTGTCTGCAATTGTATTATTCAGGTGTACATTTAAAAACAATTCATGGATAAGCACAGGTAAGTGTTATTACTCATGTCCTATCCTGGTAAAATTATGTAGTGTAGACATGCTGTGAAAGTGCTCACTTTTGTGCAAGAGTTTTTCTTTGAAAATTTTTTTATTGGTCCCTGTTCTGTGTTAGATTCTTGACTTCTTTTGGCAGCACTTTGAAATGACACGTAAGAACGGGTATTATAGTGTTCAGTGTAAATAAGAAATTCCTTTTTAGTTAAAGTTTTAGGATTCTCTTTCATATTATCTCTCTCAACTCAAAAGTAATACCACGAGTTTCCGATTGTGCTGTTGGTTGACTTTCTAGTGTGTTCTTTCCTTCTTTTTTTATTTTCTTTCTTTCTAAATATAGTACAATGTCTCTAGCTAAAAAAGAAATGAGTAAGTTACAAATCTGAAATACATTTCTCAATCATGAACTTCACAGGTAACTGGTGTTCATTGCAAAGGCTGAAGTTTTTACATTTTAAGAACACTTTAAATCAATGCTTTTTGAGTGGTGCTGAATAATTTGAGCTAGTTTTCCTCAGGTGTTTAATGTCCCATAAGTGAACTATTGCACAAAATAATGCAATGTTCACTTATAATTTTCAAATAATTTTTGCATGAATGTTGCTTTTAATTTAAACAGTATTATATAAATTAACATTCTGGAGTCTGAAACATTGTTCATTCCCTCTGTAATATCCCTGTTACAGATATTGAAATAATTTCACCTTTCTTAGATCACCCTACTATAGCAATAACAGAGTCTCATTTGGTTTCTCTTTAAGAAAGCATACTGATAAATTTACAATATAGTTTGCAACTATGGCCCAACTACTAAGAATATTCTACTCCGTGAAGCTTGTTAAGTTATTCAACATAAGGCCAAAGGCATATTTTTAAAGAAAATAAAATGAATGCTCTCAATTTATCAATTGTTCTGTCATTAGGGGTCTAAACTATTGTATACTTTTTCTTGGATCATTAGGCAACCTTGTAATAAGGAGAAAAAAACTGTAAATGTCTGGAACTATTTGTTCATAGCTATAAGCCTACAACCATGGTGTTAAAAGCTCCCTAGTGGCAAGGTAGTTTCAGAATTCCCATGTGATATATAGCACTGCAAACGAGGTACTATGAAAATTTCTACAGATGGCTGCTTAATGTGTAAATTAATCTGACTCAGTAAGGATCTTGCCAGTCACTGGCAGCTATAATTATAGATCAGAATAAGATCTTGCTCCACAAATTTGTTCAACCAGAGAACTGTAGCATATACACAAGTTTATTTAAATACTTTAATTATTTACTGCCAGGATTTGTGACACATGTGTGCTTCAACTTGCAAAAACTAAGAGGAATGATACAGCACCATGTTAGTAGCATAAAACAAACAAGGTAATTAAAAAATATAGAGGAAAAACAACACAAAATAACAAAACCAAATATCCATCTCTAAGCACAATAGGTTTTCAAAGCAAATTGATCAAATAATAGACATCAGTCAGAATGGGCATTTTGAATGATCCAATTAAGTATGAAGCTGATACTTCTTTACAGTCTTATAATCTTAAAATTAAAATTAAAATCTAAATTATCCCAATTAAGCCCTCATTAACTAGCTGAATTCAGAAGTCTACTTAAACTTCAAGGTAACAGCTGAAAGTTTATTTAAGACAAGCATATTTACACTTAATGAGATTCCTGTGAAATTTCGGCTTTTATTTGGAGAGTTTAGGAGAGCGCCAACCTTGAAAGTCACATCTGTTCTGTTACTAGAACTAGAAAACAATCTCCTTCCTCCTATTAACTATGAGAAACAGAATTCTCTAGGAAAAATACACTGCAATTGACAAAGAATCCCTTTTTTCCCCTAAGGTAATCTTTAATACTGTCCTTACTCGATTGAAGTAAATCCTAATTTAAATAAGCTAATCTGAAACTCCATTCAAAGAAAGGAAGAAGTGGTACTATAAGAGGAGATCTGCTATTACAATTTCAAAGCATTCCCTATTTTCTTTGAGGGTAATACTTAAAGATAACATTAACCAAGCTCTCTGCCTAATATTGAGGAATGTGGCCTTCTCCTTTTCCATAGTGCCAGTCTGTCAATGGAGAGATGATTAAACTATATACATCTTTCTTCACCTTCATTAAGAAACTGTGTAGCATAATGTAGGGAACACAAGACTGGAAGTCAAGACCTTGGTTTCTGCAAGAATAACTGATTGTCAGCAAAGCACTTAACCTCTATGAACCTCAGTTACTTCATCTATAAAATGAGAGGCTTGGGCCAGAAGACATCTAAGGTGTCTCTTTCAGTTCAGCATTTAATCATCCTATAAAACAGTATGTATACAAACGAAGAGAACTGACTGGTTCTCTAGCTAATCTTGGCTCTTTAAACAAAGCTTTTCAGTGATATGGATGTTTCAAGGAAAAGAAGTTTGCTTTAATTTTTCACTTCATTTTAAAGACACAAAAAACTCTACTTGTAGAAAGAAGAGGTATGTACCTCCATGATATATTCTGAGGTACTGGGAAATCCCTGTAACTCACTAAAGGCTCTGAAATGGTCAGCTTTAGACTTATTTCTTCATGGCAGATGACAGCATTTTTCTGTAGGCTTTGAACTTGATCTGCTATTATTGGGTTTGTCAAACTGGGAGCATGAATGTTTAGCGATCTGATCAGGTCAAGTTAAGGTTATTCACACTTAGTGCAAATGTGTTTTTTAAATCGTGTCTCAGGTCCCCATTCTGTGGTCAGTACAGAAGGATTTGGATGGAAAAGGCACTGAGCATTACCATTTCAGGAAAGACTCTTGAAAGACGCTGCATTAAGGATAACTAAGTATTAGCAAACGCCAGAAAAGCAAGGACAGGAACTCTTGTGTCTCAAGATATTCAGGGTATGCACAAAATATGATATCCCATTGGGAGGAAATGGGATTGCCTCTTTTCAGTAAGAGGAAAACTTAGTGTTTTGCTGCTGATCTTATCATGAGCTCCTAGTAGGGTTTGACTGTTCTACATTCCTTAGTCCTTTAATTAAAGCAAGACTAGAAAAGTGAAGTGTAACAAACGTGAATGGTTTAGTAGCCAGGGCTTTTTCTTTTTGTTTCTTAGAAAGACAATAAAGAAAAAGAAAAAAAAATATTTGATGACTGCTACCGAACATTTGTATGGAAAATAGAGATTAGTGGAGAAAATGGCAAATCCCAGGTCTAAAAGGGAGTTGCACGGGTCCTCAGTTTCAGTCAATGTTCCCATGTGACAGGGGCTCAGTGTTACCATGTCTTCCGAGTTCTCACAGGAAGTCTTCAATCTAGACTTTTATAAGCAATTTTCCATTTTAAAAAAATTGACAATTATTTTTTTAAAAAGTTTAAAATATTATACAAGTTAAACAAAACATACTGGCAGGTTAGATTGATCAAAATCTACCAGTTTTCAACTTCTGAACTAGAGCTCCATTAATCATACATGAAAGTATCAAACCCTAAAAAGCCAACACTCCTAACTGAATAAAAACAGCAATAAAAACAACAAAACTCAATGCCCAAGTCAAAAACCTACCTGGGGGCATACAGTAGACTATCATCACCTGATTTCCTTGATGTTAGCCTGGTACTTAGTCCACAGTGCCATGCTTTTACTGGTTAAGATTTTTTTCCCCAATAATATGGACATGGAAGTATACCACCTAGAAAATCAAAGATCATCATTATTGTGACAAAAATAGCAGTCATATTATTAGAGACACTGACATACACTCAAAAAAATTAGATGTGGGTGCTTTAATATTTTGAAAAAGTATTATGCAGTGTATCTTCTGTATACTCTTTGCAGCTGATAAGTTATTAAGTATGTTTGGATGACAATAAGTGGTTTCTTTATAAAACAGATAAGAGTTTTTATTTTTTTCTTATTTTTTTCTTGTCAGCCATTTGCTGGGAAGTAGCCAGTGTGTTCTTTCTTTTGCAGATTACAACAAAAGGGAAAACATTGAATTTGAATATGTTATTGTTTTTTAGCTGCTCTAAAGGTAAATCAAGAGAGGAAAGAAAATTCAAGTTAATTAAGGTATAATCCATTAATGACATAAATACTGCCAACAACAAAAAAAAAACTCAGTAGTCTTAAAACAGCTCTTGCTCAATTTTGTTGATTAAGTAGGGGATTCTACTCCTTAGTTTACATATTTTTGCATTTGTTTCATAGGATCTAAGCTAATACCATAGGGCAGTGGTACCCAAATATTTTTTGTCTGATTACCTATTACTTAAAAAGAACACAAAGTTAAAATTATATATGTAGTCATATATACTATGTAGGCCATGTGTTTATATATAATGTGTGTGTGTGTGTATGTGTATGTGTGTGTGTGTGTGTGTGTGTATATTTATTTATTTATTTATTTATTTATTTATTTATTCAACAGGTATTTATATAGCACCGAGCAAATGTCAGAGACCAGAGACCCAGTGGTAAGCAAGACAGCTATTTTCTATTCTATTCTAAATTTTATAACCTGGTGATTGATATAAACATTAAACACAAACCATTAAATGAATTATTAAAAGTTTAATTGTGAATAATGTTAATAAAAAAAAAGAGTCTCTAATGGGGAGTTTAACCATGGCCTGGTGTGGGTGGGGACTGAGTTTGGGTCTTGGAGGACAACTAAGAAAGTAGCATTTATGTCAGACTTGTAAGAAGGCATGAATGCTGGCCAGACAAAGAATTAGTGGAAGAGCATCCCTAGCAGCCAAAAATCAGAATTAGTTTTTAAATACTTCTTCCCTAATGGGGCCTCATTCAGCTTTCTTCAAGGCCTGTCAACAATTTCACATTTTATTATGACTTTGGTAAATGGTAGTACTATTGGCAAAGACCTTGGGTCACACAGACTGGGTTCAATTTACTCACTGTGGAAACAAACAAATTGAGTAAACTCTTTGAATTCTAATTTTCTTATTTGCAAATAGAAGATATAAAACCTTGTTTCTTCTCTAAATTCTTTTGGAAATTAGGTAAAACATATTAAGGAAATGACTCAAATTTGATACAGAGTAGTTGTTATTGTGTTACATTTTCTTTCCCCTTCGTGATGAAAAACCCTGAAAAAAGATACAGCTTAAGGAATATTGCAGGTGGATCGAATTATGAAGTTGATTGAAGGGGCTTTTATCCCTGTATAAAAGTGTTTGCTTGCAACTCTTTTCTTTGCCTTTTACTTACTCTTCAGGAAACAAATAATACTGCTTCCAGAAAAGCAAAAGCTGTCATTTGTTTAGTGTAAGACATCGCACTGAGCAACTTTAGTAAGATGTTTAGTTTGGTCTTTACAACCCTGGTTGTGAGGTATTCTCACTTCCGTTTTACAAATGGAGAAACTGAGGTTACTGATGTTAAGCAATTTGCCCAAGGTCAAACTCTTTATCAAGTAGGCCCTTGGGATTTAAACTTAGGTTGCATAACTCTAAAGGCCATGTTCTTAAAATTCTGGAGCATATTTTATGGAATAAATATTTTAATTATGTGTGCACAGGGTTGGAAACAAATGGAAAAAAAAAACTATTATGTATTACATTAGAATTTTATGTTTGAAATATAAAAATGTTTATTTTTATGATACAAACATCAGAAAGTACAATTCAAAAAATATTTTCTTATCTCAGTATTAGTGTTTCCTCAAGGGAAGGGTGGGGGGAGCTGAGTTTCAACATTTTTGTTTGATTGTTCTTTTGGATTTAAAACAATTTGAGAACCATTGGCATGGAAAGACATAATAAAATTTAAAATATTTGCTTAAAGTATTTTTCTTCTGATTGTCTCTCAATAGGAAATGATAGAAAATGAGAAAAGAGTTATATACATGAGAATATTTCTTTAAATGATATTTTAAAAAGTGAGCAATTAGAATCGACATCTTTATCCAACAATAGAAAAATAATTGATTAATACAGAATTAATTCATAAAAGTGAATATCAATTAGCCACTTAAAATGATAGTTCTAAAGACACTGGCAAAGTAGATAATATTTAGTATATGAAGATGTTTGGAGGAAAGCAGGATATAAAACTACCTATTAAGATTTTTAACTTGGAATGGAGTCTACACTCTCTTCCCACCTACAAGATCCTGTTGCAGTGATCCCTATACCTATCCCATGGCTCCCTTTTAATAAAGTCTGCCTTATCATATTTAAAAAAAGAAGAGAAATTGTAACTATATAAAAATAGAAATATAATAAACAGACAACAAAATGGTAAGGGTTGTTGTACTGGACTTATATTTGGGCATTAACACTATTTTTTATTTTCTATTCCTTTTAAAGTGGCCAAAATGCTTTAAATTAAAAAAAAAAAATTAAATAAACAGCACATACCAAGTCATAGATGTACAGAGCAATTATTTCTAAAATTGCTCAACAGTGGACTATTGCTCCATCAGTTCACCCTTTCTCCTTTGACATACAACTAGACAGTGATTATCATATTTTAACATATTTGTTTATGTGTCTAGTTCATTTGCCAGCCTCTTGACTAATTAAAAACTGGGATTGTGTCTTATCCATCTTTGTATATTCAGCACTTAGCACAGTGGCCTACATTTAGTAAGATTTCAATGTACTTTTGTTTAATAAATGGATGAATCACTATATCTTAATACTATTTATTTCTCTAGTGTGGATACAAGGGCTTGGGGATAAAAATTAAGTTTTATTTGTAGTGGGGAATTAAGTTTACTGATTACTTGTACAGGAAAATTCAGTCTTCAAAATAATGGGTTCAGGCAATGACCATCAGTAGTGAAAAACACAAGAAAAGGCAAAGAAAGCAGACCTTATTTGCCTCTTGATAGAAATATACAATATCCTTAATGAAGCATTCTTGCTTAAAGTTGAACCTGAAATAGGATACATCTCAAGATTCAACTAGTAGAAATGTAAAAGATAGAAGAGCATTAAACAACATCATAGAGATTCAATCATCAAAGTCCAGAACATGAGAACTCTAGGGGAGAAATGACCCAGTTTTGTCAACAAATAAATTGCAAAATAAAAAAAAGAAGAGAATGGAAACATAGAGATTAAAAGAGGCCTAAGAGGCAAATCAATCAAATGCAGACTGGAGCTGGTTTGAATTCTTATTCAAACAAACAAACAAACAAACAATATGAAAAAGGGACATTTGAACTCTGACTGGTGTTTTGATTATATTATAAAGTTAATGTTAATTTTAACTGTGATAATTATATTATGGTCATTTTATTGGTGTGTTTGTGTCTTTTAGATATGCATACAGGCATATTTATGTATGGTAATGAAGTCTGGGTCTGTGAGAGAAGAAGGAGGGGTATAAATGAAAATGAAACCAGATTGCTCGTAAGTCCATAATAGCTAAAGTCAGATGATGGGTATGTGGTGATATATTATACTATACTATACATTTATATATGTTTGAGTTTTTTTGTAATGAAAAGTTTTAAAAAACAGTTTCAAAATAATTCAAAGCGAAACAAAACAAAGAATCTTAGAAAACTGGCTTTGCAAGGAGTCCCTATTTTATTTATCCATCAATTTCTTTCTAATAACCTTGCCTGTAAAGCACTTTTTTTTTGTTTTGTCTT
>NW_012101854.1:517379-528306 GCF_000951045.1 Mandrillus leucophaeus
TTCCAACCTTCCGTCTTGTGTCCACAAAGTCCATTGTATCATTCTTATGACTTTGCATCCTCATAACTTAGCTCCCACTTATAAGTGAGAACATATGATATTTAGTATTCCATTTCTGAGTTACTTTACTTATAATCATGGCCTCCAACTCCATCAAAGTTGCTACAAAAGACATTATTGTGTTTCTTTTTATGAATGGGTAGTATTCCATGGTGTGTATATGCCACATTTTCTTTATCTACTTGTTGGCTGATGGGCACTTAGGTTGGTTCCATGTCTTTGCAATTGTGAATCGTACTGCTATAAACATGCAAATGCATATGCATATGTCTGTTTCATATAATGACTTACTTTCCTTTGGATAGATACCCAGTAGTGGGATTGCTGGATACGATTTTTTTTTTTTTTTCAAAGATTTGGTACTCTTAGGATGAATATAGCATATAAAGGCTAATGTATGCAAATGAATGGATAACTGTTAAAGAACCTCTAGTCTTAATTTCATAAATCTCTTTTCTTGGGAGAGAACTAACACTTTGATTTCTTTGGTATTCAATTATTTGTTGTTCATCTGCCTATCTTAGGAATTCAAAAGACTCCCCAAAGTCTTCCTGCAGCAAAGCCATGTCTGGAGCACTATGTAGAGTTAATCAGGTAAGTCAAATAGAACATAGATATTAGCATACAGTATAGCTAACTGTGTCTACCACAGTCTAATTGTGTTGTCTTACCACTTATGAAGAAATGATTATGTAGTAAACTAATGTTCCAATGTTACTATCATTTATAAAGAGCCACTATGTAAAAGACAGTGAAAACTTCTGTAATGGTTGATTGTTACATGTCAACTTGGCTCCACTATGGTCCCCAAATAATGCAGTCAAACATTATTCTGGATGTATCTGTAAGGGTGTTTTTGAATGAGTGTGAGTGGACCTCATTCAATTAGTTGAAGACCTAAATAGAACAAAAAACTGACCTCCACCAAGCAAGAGCAAATTCTGTTACAAGCAGCCTTTGACCTTGAATGGTAACATTGGTTTTTTTCCTGGAATTTCAGTCTGCCAGCCTACTCTGTAGATTTTGGGACTTGCCAGGCTCCATAGTCTTGTGAGGCAATTCCATAAAATAATTCTTTTCATACACACACACACACACACACACACACACACACTCTAAAGGCTAGGTTTCTCTGGAGAACCCTGACTAATACAGCTTCAGACAAAAGTTTAGATGTAATAAAAGTTTCAGTTTAGCACTAAGAATACCTATTCACAATAGAATTTAGTAAGACTATTAGTGGTAGTCTGTGGCAGCTACATATAAGGGAGGTCTTACCTACCCTTTAAGTAGCCTTACTTCTCAAACTCATCTGAAATGTTGTAGCGTCTTTTGGCTATTTAGCGTATAGATTTTCTCGTTCAGTTATTTTTCTGAATTATTCTATTTTAGAAGCAAATCCCAACTTTGTCTCACTATGAATTGTTATTTAAATTTTTATTTACTCTTAAAATATGCAATATTAAAGATTGTAGCAGGTAAGACACACCGATAGCTCACAAATGTATACTTTTTAATGGGTTACAGTTTTGGAGTCATTCTATGTGATTTATTTAGGGAATATAAAGGCTGTTTTAGTCGGTTTGGGCTGCTATCACAAAATGCCATTCAGTGAGTGTCTTAAATAACTAATATTTATTTCTCACAGTTCTGGAGCTTGGGGAGTCCAAGATCAAGGTGCTGACAGATTGGGTGTCAGTGAGGGCTCTCTTTCTGGTTTGTAAATGGCCTTCTTGTTAAGTCCTCACGTGGCTCCTTGGTGTTTTAACACAGGAAAAGAGAGAGAGGCAGACAGACACACAGAGAGAGATAAGGAGAGGGAGAGAGAGGGAGAGTTCTCCTGTTTCTTCCTCTTTTTATAAGGGCATTAATACTATCACGAGGACTCCACACTCATACCTAATCTAGTTACCTCCCAAAAGCTTATGTGCTCTTGTTGCCCAGGCTGGAGTGCAATGGCTCTATCTAGATTCACTGCAACCTCTGCCTCCCAGATTCAAGCGATTCTCCTGCCTTACCCTTCCCAGTAGCTGAGATTACAGGCATACGCCACCATGCCTGTCTAACAGTATATTTTTAGTAGAGACGGGGTTTTTCCATGTTGGTGAGGCTGGTCTCGAACTCCCGACCTCAGGTGATCTGCCCACCTCGGTCTCCCAAAGTGCTGGGATTACAGGCATGAGCCACCATGCCCAGCGGAATACTTAATTTTTAAACATTTTATGAGTGCTTCAATGTATACAATTTGGAGAGACAACAAATATCCAGTCTTTTGCAAAGGCAAACAAACATAGACAACCAAGATAGATCAACGACCCAACTTCATCTTTTATGTATACATTCATCATCCTAATTCCTTTTTCTCATAAAACAAAAGTATTATATCATTTATTTTCCGATGTTCACAGTCACTCTGGATTTTTGTTGCTGTTAATGCGGTCTGACTTCACTGGTGTGTCCCCATATGGAAGGCAGTCCCTCCTATTATTTAAACAAAAGAAAACAGAACAAAACAAAATATAAACAATGTGAAAAAGTTTTCCTGAGTATAATTATCTATTAAGATTTGACAAACGAGGATGAAAAGGAGACAAAAAACAAACAAACAAACAAACAAAAAACATTTTTCCACAGGCAAGGGCAAAATTCTATTTATATTTCAAGCAGGACATTACCCTACAGGGAATCTACTGCCCCTTCAATATCTCACCTCTATCTAATTTTGCCAACTCATCTATGTTATTTTCTGTCCACCTTTTTATCTCTTCCCTTTTCTTATGAGAAAAGCTCTGTCCTCATGTTGTGCTTCCTAGGCTCTTCTTTCCAGCACCCCCGACCTTAGGGTCTTTGAGCTTATACAATTATTTCCCCCTAAAAGTGAATTGCTGTTATAAGTAGAATTGTGATGCAAACTGTTAAATATAAAACCAAATAGAATTAACTAAAATTATGTATTTAATAAATTTAATAAATTATTTCTCATTTAATTATAAATAATTATAATTTAATTAATTATTTAGAACAAATTATGTAGAAAGAGATACAATGTATTAATAATTATAATAAAGTGTAAATAGACTAAGCGTATTTTTTAAGTTAATATAAATGAATTTTTAAAATCCTATTATATGCTCTTTATAAGAGATACATGTAAAATATTAATACAAAGAAAAATGTTTAAAAGTTGTATAAAAGTTATATCAGTGCAATACTAAACAAAAAAGATGTTGGTTTATCAGTATCAGATATTTAGAATTTAAGGCAAAATAAAAATAGCCTAAGGAAAAGGAAGGTCACTGAACAATGACTTCAAAGAAATTGTAGAAAAAAAAGAAACAGAATTTGATGAATATACCATTAAAGTGCACACAACTAAAAGCATTTTTGTAATTAATAGATCAAGTAGTCAAATTTAATAGAGATAAAGATTTAAACAAAACAGCAATAAACAAAATCTAGCAGATATACATAGAGAACTCTGCACTGAAGATTTTAATATTATACATTTTCTCAGATATACACATAAAACATTGACAAAATTTACTAAATTCCCAGTCTCAAATTATTGGTATTATACCATGAATTATGTCATATGGGTCTGGGAAGATCATATAGTCTTAGAAATGAGAAAGATATTTTAAATAATGCATTTGGAAATAGAATAAATAAGTAAATGAAGCTTACTACCTTCAATCAGTATTTTACTTACTGATATATTTTCACTACATCCCTTTATGCTGCTCTTTAATCATAGTGGTATGAATATTCTGCTTTAATCCTCTAATGTTTAGATCACTATACTAGTATCAGGTCATTATATGTAGTTTCATTCAAAAGTACTCAGGGTAAAGTGTCTCATTTTGAAGCAAAAATTCATTTTGTTTAGTTGCTCCATAAGTAGTTGGGATGGATCAGAAGGAAAACATACAGCAAGGGTTGATTGAGGCTGATAACTCTACCTCTGTTTTATGTTTTGATCTTTCACTCTACTACAGGTCACTACCTTTATTTCTTAAATTTAAACTGCCCAAAAGATATTTATCTTCCCCCCACAAACTTGTTCATCCTCTTCTTTTTGGTTCCCCTCTGTCAGTAGGTAGAATTGCATATACTCAGAAAAATGCATTCCGAGTCAGAAACTGAAGACAGACTGTCCTCCCTTTCAATCTTCACCACCAGTCTTTACTGTTTGGACATTATCTCTTATCATTTCTTATCTTGATTTTGCATCAGCAGGCTAACAATTCTTCTTGCTTCTAATATTGTTCTCTTCTAATACTTTATGGTACAACCAAAAGAGTCTTTCAGAAATACAAATCAAATTATAGCACATCCCTCTTTAAGTTATTTTATTGATTCCCATTGCTTATGAGATATATTCTAAACTTATTTGTGCAGCATATAAGGTCTTTCAAGAGCTTACTCTTTCTCAGTTTTCTACCTTCAAATCTTCCCTTTTCTCTCATACTCATCAAGTCTTACCCTATCAAACTATACCTTTCTTTGTAACTTCCACGATGCAAAATGCATTCTCTTGATTCCCTCTTGGTGCCACTGCTCAGAGAGCTCCCTATGCTTAGAAAATTTTTATTTTTATTTTTTTCCCATTCAACTTCACTAATTTCTACATCATGACTCAGCTCAACATAATCTCCATGAAGGAATGTGCTTGCGATTACTACTAGTTCATGTGCTTTGCCATGTGAACATAATTCCATTGTAGTTATCATCCCTGGATAGAATATTTTCCCATGCATATGACAACATTTAGATTGCAAGCTCTTTGAGAATAAAGAATTAGTCATTTGTGTATCCTTGGTGCCTATTACTGCTCAATATATATGATTCACACGTCTCATGGGAAATGTGTAGCTGAAGTAGAACAGAAAGGAATGAAGGGAGTATGGGAGTATGGGGAGGGAATGCAGGAAGGAGAGAGGTAGTCCGTATTTCTGTATTAGTTAAATGAAGTAATTTGGTTATATTACCCACCTAATAAAATTAGCCTATTTATTTCTTTCATCTGAAAGTCTTATCTGTGTACCCCCAAATTTCCCAAAATGCTGCAAGAAATACTTTGGAAATAAACTTACTCCTCCAGTATACACATCATCCCTCTTTAGTAGTTTTATACGCTTAAAATATTTATTTTGGCTGTTCACAATGGCTCATACCTCTAATCCCAACATTTTGGGAGGTCAAGGGGAGAGGATTGCTTGGGTTCAGGAGTTTGAGGTCAGCCAGGGCAACATAGTGAGACTCCATATTTACAAAAAATAAAAAATTAGCTGGGCATGGTGGTGCAGGTCTGTAGTTCCAGCGACTTGGTAGACTGCGGTGGTAGGATTGCTTGAGCCCTGGAGGTGGAGGCTGCACTGAGCTGTGACTGCACTACTGCACTCCAACCTGGGCAACAGAGCGAGACTCTGTTTCAACAACAGCAACAACAACAAAAGAAACATTTTTTTCAACTAATTTAATAATAAGAATTAATAGTATTAATGGTATTCCTGTTTCAAAGGCAAGTATCTAAGTTACATAGAAACTTTGCTTCAGTAGTTAAAATTAATTATATTTTTCATATATTTTTCTCCTTTTCTATCACTGCTAATTCTGTTTCCTCCTGAAACAGAATTCTGTTTTAGAATTTATGCACTTCATTTTTAAAAACATTCATTTATTGTCTTCTCTTCGTATTTTGACAGGTATATTTAACATCATACATCTGAATTTAAAATATCTCTATTCTAAGTGGTCTTTCCACCCTCTTTGTCTGGATTCTGACCACCCTCTTTGTCTTAGGTATTATTATTGTCAAGTATTTCAGTTTCAATGTTTTTCTCTTACTTCTCAAGGTACGAGTTCTCCTTTTTGTTCATAGAGTAAATTTTATTTTACATTTACCAAACTTCATATCAACTCTGACATTTCTTCTCGCATTTGAAATTTTCCAGCTGGGACCATATTCTCTCTTCTGAGGTATATTATTTAGATATTTCCTAATTGAGGATTTGTTATGGTAAACGTTTAGTTTGTTCAGCTCTGAAAATGATTGCTTTTTCCTAAATTGCAGTACAGTAATGTAACTGCCTGAGGGCTTCCTCCTGCCGACCATGGCGTTGTAATAAGGAAAGTTTAGCAGATATGAGGCCTGCAACACCACATGGGAGATGGAGCTTACTTAAATCATCGCCTCTGAAGCTCATAGATTAGGGATTTTTTAAAGGCAGTTTTGGGGGAAGACGTGGAGGTGACTAGGTAACAGGTGCTTACTGCTGTGTCAGACATGCAAGAACCCTAGAAAGATATCTCAAAAGACCAATCTACAATAGTGGTATTTGCAGGAGTAATTGGGGATATTACCTTAGTAGGACTCAGACTCCTCTCCTTCTCCTCAACATGATGGCCTCCCATTAGCTTTACAAAAGCAGAGAGTTTCGGGTAGGGCCTATTATCATTTAAATGATAGCCTCAATGTCTTCCAAAATGAGCTTGGAATAATCATCAATTATTAACATAATAATAATTATACAATATATTAATTATATTAATCAATATTACATTTTACTATATTAATATATTATAATAATGTATAACTTTTAGTATAATTATTCCTTTGAATAAGTATTAAGTACTCATATAATTAATTATTAATATAGTTAACAATTATAACCATATGGTCTCAATTATTTCTGTCCCCAACACCCATAAATAATTAAGGGAAAGGCACAATGGGTTGTGAGTTAGCTTAGCGTAAGCTATTTAACTGAATATTAAGTTCTAAGTTAAGTTTTTTTTCTCTGCCTTTGAAAAAAAGGTCATTCGGCTACATTCTGGTTTCCATTGCTAGTATTGAGAAATTATTCCCCCATTCGAATTGCCTTTTGTTTTTAGATGTCCCATTTTATTTCTTTTTTCTTTAAAGATCATCTCTTTGGTGTTTTTCAGAATCATGAAGAACAATTTCTTTTTTAGCTATCTGGCTTTGAATTTGTCAGGCTTCTTAAATCAGAGGAGTCATGTTTTTCGTCATGTCTGGAATATTCTCATTTTCATTTTGGCTGTAGCTTCTTTTCCATTTTTTTTTTTCCATTTTTATCCTGAAACAGAAGTTAGACATTTGTTGGACCTCCTCAGTCTGTGCTTCATGTACAATCTTTTTGTATTTTTTTAATCTCATTGTTTCTGTGTCAGCCTGGGTGGTTTTATTTACTTGTTATTAACCTCACTAGTTCTCTCCCAAAGTATCTGAATTAAACCTGCAATACAATATGTCATGGAG
Organism: Mandrillus leucophaeus; assembly: GCF_000951045.1. NCBI lineage: Eukaryota > Metazoa > Chordata > Mammalia > Primates > Cercopithecidae > Mandrillus > Mandrillus leucophaeus. Next base: position 524,722 of record NW_012101854.1, read on the forward strand.
ATTTTAGTTTCAATGATTATATATGATTATTTTTACAAATTATATCTGATTAACTTATATATATTATTCTTTTTGGTGTTCCTACCTTTTTTGGTAAGCAAATAAAGCTCATTGTAAATCATTTAACTCTCATTCAATACCACATTATCTTTGTGGGTATAACTTTCCTTTTTTTTTCTGCTTACTCTTTTTTCTTTGTACATTGTTTCTGTAATTTTGGATGATGAGCTCTAACTACAGGATTGACTCATCCAGACAATACTTGCTTTTACTACTGTTAAATTCTGGTAATACTTTTGAGTTCATATCTTTTGGCTGAGTGTTTTAGATCTCATAGTTTCAGCCTTTCATTTGGATGTAGCTCTTCTTTTCAAACTGTATGGGTGTAATCATCTTCTATATCTTCCACGTCTTCCAAAGTAAGCTTACTACTCTGATTTCAGTTTCTTTAATTTGGGGGGAAGTTTTCTTAACTTCTTACAATTAGTTACATATTTGAAAAGTTATTTTTTATATTGTATCCAAAATTTAAAAGTGTTTTGTTAAAATTTTGTTTTGTTAATATCTAACCTGTTCTTTTATTTTTTCGTTCTTTCAGTGAAACTATATTAAGTATTAACTATGTACCAGGCATTCTGATACGCATAGGGAGTTGGGATAAATAAAGAAATAAATTATTACTGAATGGCATAACATATGCTGTACTGAAATCTGAATAAGAATTTATGGACACGCATGAGACACTGAATCAAAAAACAACTATTGGCTGTGTGTGGTGGCTCATGCCTGTAATCCCAGCACTTTGGGAGGCTGAGATGGGCAGACCACTCAAGGTCAGGAGTTTGAGACCAGCCTGGCCAACATGGTGAAACCTCTGTTTCTAATAAAAATACAAAAATTAGACAGACATGATGGCGCATCCCTGTAACGCCTGCTACTTAGGAGGCTGAGGCAGCAGAATCGTTTGAATCTGGGGAGTGGAGGTGGTTGCAGTGAGCCAAGATTATGTCACTGCAATCCAGCCTGGGTTACAGAGAGAGACTTCATCTCAAAAACAAAAACAAACAAAACTATTAGCCACTTCTAGGAAAATAAATTTTTTTTAAAGTGTATGTATACAGATATACAAATGTATTTATATATGTATACATATATATGTAATATATATATACACATATATATGTATGCACATATGTATACATATATGTGTATGTATATATGTGTATATATATGTATGTGTATATATAGAGAGAGCATATTCGTTTTGGAAAATGTACTTTCATCATTTGCTTTGGAAATAAGACAGGCATTCTTTCAAATATGTGATCAGGATATCAGGATGAATTTTGGGAAGTGAACATAAAAGGGAGTATATTTCAGTTGAGTAAATGGTAGAAACAATGTCATTGAAATTAAAAAATATGTATATTACCATGAATTATAAATACTTAATTGTTCTAATTGGCTAGTGAATGGGGTATGTAAAAGAGAGAAGTAAACAAATAATATTGAAAACGTAGATTCATGAGAAGAAAAGCTAACACTAGGATTAAGAAAGTGGAATTTTATTTTATTAGTGAGAGACAGTAAGTGAAGTGAGTGGGTAGTGGTATTGGACATTATTTGAGAAAGAAATTACATGAGGATGCTCTTTTAAATTTGGATAGAATTTTTACAAAGTGAAAGGTGGGTAGAGATATGTTGTGGGCAAAAGAGTTCCTCAATCATATAGTTCTAAAAGTGTCTTATAACTACAGGATTATTATTATATGAAGATAATTGATTTAGTCAGAATATTTTAGGAAAACAGAAGCCTTTCTAGGTGTTACATGCTGGAAGAATTACATACAGGGGAATAGATACTAATCAACCTGCTGCAATAATTGGAAAAGTGAAGACCATGGAAAAACATGATTAAAGTTCTGAAAATCAGATAATACAATGATCACAAAGAGCCTCTACCAATTATCTCAGCAACCTGTAGAATTGAAGGGGATTATTCATGAAAAGAAATCAGAAAATCTCTTGTGAAACTGCAGGAAGTCATCTGCCACAGCCTCTCTGCCTGTGTGCTATTTTCAGGACAAAATAGCTTTTCATTCTCTCTGCCTTCCAAATATCATTCAAGTGCCATTCACTGGTGAATCTCAAATGGAACCCTGATGGCAAGGGAGACTGAGAAATGTAAACTCTTAGTTTTCTGCCTCTGAGATACATGAGGGACCATGGGAGGGAACAAAAAAGATGTTGAGAGGCCAACAGAAAATTCAGCATACACTTACAAATTTACTACATATCTTTCAATATTTTGCTCAGTACACAAAGCAGTAAAAATGTGTACTGGAAAATACCTGGAGTGTTTACTGACAATTTTAATCACTTTAGTGCAGAAACAACCAATCAAAAGGTTTAGAAAAATTATTCCTATCTGAAAGCACTTGCTTTTAAAAATCTAAAAAGTATCAATGAAGAAGATTAAGAATGGGAAACCAGTTTTTTGATTTGTCTGTTTTTTTCTTCAATGTGCGAGCATTTGTCACAGTTTAAACACCACATTATAGGATACGAAAAGAAAGCATTCTGGAAATGAGGTTCTGTTAGATCACTCTAAGCAATAATTCAATTTTATCAAGGTGGGAACTATTCTACCATGTTCAGTAAAATATGTAGGAAATATAGGATTCCACAAATCTACCAGGGAATATATATTCACTAACACACCAAAATACACACAGCTGTCTCCTTAACTGGCATTCAAATAGAAAAGGCATCTAGATATCAATCTGAGTAGTTTTCAAAAAGCAAAATTGTTACATATTTGCTTTTCATAGCCAAGCTCATACTGGTCTTTTAAATCCACTTTCTATCCATTTTCTTTTAGTTTGACCTGTTACCAGCAGTCTCTTTTAAGGTTAAAAAAACCTAAGAATCATAAATACACGAGGCCTTGAGAGAAAATGTAGTTTACCTGGTTAATTCATGATTTTGACCAACCATGCTTGGTAACAGATACTAAAAGAAATGTATATTCCAATTATATTTTTTAAATTGTACACACAATTAACTCTATTTTCATGCTAAATAATGTATGACTTTCATTTTATAATATTATATCCAACTTTATCATTACAAATAAGACTCATTAAGTAATAGTTTCAATTGATTATTAACTGTACATCTGGAAATGTTAAAATCAGAATTTTGTTTCCTTTTTATCATATTTTAAAAATATCTGCTTAACTTTGTTAAACAACTGGATTATAAAATCAAATTGATATATCATATCTAAATCACAACCTTTTCGGTTCATCTCTTTATTTCAGTTGATATTTATGTAGGGAAAATCAGATGCAAAATAGTTGAAAGAAAAAAGAAACATAAATAATAAATCAGTAATAGTAAGCCTGAGTACCTGAGACCATATTTCTATATCATTGTTTGATCTCTCTCTCTCTTCAATAATTTCTATAATTTCAAGTAAGTACAAAATGATAATATTCATTTCATTATTTGTCTGAGTACATGACCCCAATTTATAACAGCATCCAAATTTGCAATCCATAGCACTTTTTTTTTTAAGAGATG
>NW_012101854.1:531166-532525 GCF_000951045.1 Mandrillus leucophaeus
TTTTTATCCTGAAACAGAAGTTAGACATTTGTTGGACCTCCTCAGTCTGTGCTTCATGTACAATCTTTTTGTATTTTTTTAATCTCATTGTTTCTGTGTCAGCCTGGGTGGTTTTATTTACTTGTTATTAACCTCACTAGTTCTCTCCCAAAGTATCTGAATTAAACCTGCAATACAATATGTCATGGAGATTTTAGTTTCAATGATTATATATGATTATTTTTACAAATTATATCTGATTAACTTATATATATTATTCTTTTTGGTGTTCCTACCTTTTTTGGTAAGCAAATAAAGCTCATTGTAAATCATTTAACTCTCATTCAATACCACATTATCTTTGTGGGTATAACTTTCCTTTTTTTTTCTGCTTACTCTTTTTTCTTTGTACATTGTTTCTGTAATTTTGGATGATGAGCTCTAACTACAGGATTGACTCATCCAGACAATACTTGCTTTTACTACTGTTAAATTCTGGTAATACTTTTGAGTTCATATCTTTTGGCTGAGTGTTTTAGATCTCATAGTTTCAGCCTTTCATTTGGATGTAGCTCTTCTTTTCAAACTGTATGGGTGTAATCATCTTCTATATCTTCCACGTCTTCCAAAGTAAGCTTACTACTCTGATTTCAGTTTCTTTAATTTGGGGGGAAGTTTTCTTAACTTCTTACAATTAGTTACATATTTGAAAAGTTATTTTTTATATTGTATCCAAAATTTAAAAGTGTTTTGTTAAAATTTTGTTTTGTTAATATCTAACCTGTTCTTTTATTTTTTCGTTCTTTCAGTGAAACTATATTAAGTATTAACTATGTACCAGGCATTCTGATACGCATAGGGAGTTGGGATAAATAAAGAAATAAATTATTACTGAATGGCATAACATATGCTGTACTGAAATCTGAATAAGAATTTATGGACACGCATGAGACACTGAATCAAAAAACAACTATTGGCTGTGTGTGGTGGCTCATGCCTGTAATCCCAGCACTTTGGGAGGCTGAGATGGGCAGACCACTCAAGGTCAGGAGTTTGAGACCAGCCTGGCCAACATGGTGAAACCTCTGTTTCTAATAAAAATACAAAAATTAGACAGACATGATGGCGCATCCCTGTAACGCCTGCTACTTAGGAGGCTGAGGCAGCAGAATCGTTTGAATCTGGGGAGTGGAGGTGGTTGCAGTGAGCCAAGATTATGTCACTGCAATCCAGCCTGGGTTACAGAGAGAGACTTCATCTCAAAAACAAAAACAAACAAAACTATTAGCCACTTCTAGGAAAATAAATTTTTTTTAAAGTGTATGTATACAGATATACAAATGTATTTATATATGTATACATATATATGTAATATATATA
>NW_012101854.1:534891-575013 GCF_000951045.1 Mandrillus leucophaeus
AATAATAAATCAGTAATAGTAAGCCTGAGTACCTGAGACCATATTTCTATATCATTGTTTGATCTCTCTCTCTCTTCAATAATTTCTATAATTTCAAGTAAGTACAAAATGATAATATTCATTTCATTATTTGTCTGAGTACATGACCCCAATTTATAACAGCATCCAAATTTGCAATCCATAGCACTTTTTTTTTTAAGAGATGCAAACCAAACATTTCTCTTTATAGGTCAGTGTAAGTAGTCCATTCATGCAAAGGGAGCTTTGCAGGTCCTCAAAGAAATGCCTTAAGGAGGTTCAGGGATATTACAGTGCAGCTTTCTTCAAAAACTAAATTTGCATTGGAACTGTTTACCTGAAAATAGTTTTTAAAATGTCTTATGCAGCCCCAGAGACTTTTGAACATACTTAGTAAATGAGGTAAATACTGGTTAGAATGTTTTAACCAAATAAATACCTGAGAGTTACTCTTTACCTATTGGCAAGATTCCACAACTCCAGTATCTGAGTGAAAAATAAAGCCGAATTTTCCATCAACCCCGACAATACCTTGGTTTTCTCAGAGACTTCATTAAAATGAATGTTCTTAAAATTTAAACATTGCAGCTCTCACCTCTAAGGTTTGCAGAAATGATTCTTTATTTATGAGAGATCAAAAAAGGTTATACAACACCAGTCATCCTGTCACAAGGGCTTTTGAAGTTTAGTTATATTTTTATGCCCTGTTTCTGTTCTTAAAAATATGAAGTTTCCAGCAGCATGTAAAGAATATTGCAAAGTATATTTCATAGAATTATTTTTTCTTCTAAAAAGGATAATGCCTTAACTATATCTGCTTTCTTTCATGAAGAGAAACAAATTATATATTTTAAGAGCACATTTAAATTTAAGAAATGAGAAAAAAAATAAAGATTCACCTTGATATTTAAAGTTCCAATGTTCCAGTGTTTCACCTTTCACAGGTAGTTTAGTGATAAGAAAACGCATTCCTTTTATTAATACGTGTGTGTGAAAAAGAAAAACTAAAAACTATATTAAATATAATTCTCAGAAGGTGTGGCTCTCATATTCATCCTTATCCACACAACTTAGGGAGCATAAGGGAAAGAAATAAATAATTTCATTAAATGCAGGCAGAAATTAACCTGCCTGATAACTCTAGTTGGCTAAAACTCTTCTTTAAGCTGTTGAAATTGTCAAAGGCAGGCCACAGTCCATATTGACGGTAACTACAAGTTAGCCATCTCAGCTGAAGTCCTGGGAAATTCTAGTTTACTTTATAGAAGTATGATACTGTGGTATTTTTTTGGACTTGCTCTTATATAAATGACAGATGTCTTGCCAAGTTGTTATCAGTACCTGCAAGAACCTCTAGAGGCATAGGCAAAAGTTAATATCTATTGAAAATCAATCCCATTCACTCTTCTGAGTAAACAGAGAAAACAGGCTCATTGCTTGCCTAGGTACAAAGCCTACAAACAGTATTTGAAAGCCAGAGGCAAAAGTTCCAAAACTTCTCCTCTGTACTTTTTCAAAGAGTTTACATTTCGTTTTCTTGAAAGTTGAAAACAACTCCAAAAAATCAGTGTTTTTTTTAAGTTGCTGACTTTAATTGATGTCTCCTTTCATCCAATGAGTCCAAGAAAAGAGAAGACAATATCAAAATCACTTAACTCTTACTTTCATTTGAGCCTAGTGCCAGGGAGCATTTAATAAGACTTTGGAATAGATGATACAGTAGGAAATTGAAATAAAGACAAAATAAAATGAAATGAAGATTAAGGTATCAAAAACCACTTTTAAAACAAACATAAAATCCAGGTCTTAAGAATTTTCAGAAAAGGATTCAAATGTTATATCAAAAAAGAGTAGTTATGTCCTTGTAGCTAACATAGATCTATGGCCAGATCTTAAAGATACATTTCATTTTTGTATAATTTCTTTTCACATTGGGTATATCAACATGCAACTGTAAAGTAATACATTTTAGGTACACGAGGATTCATGTTTTCCATACTGTTTTTGTCTTATCTTATTAGATTCACTTCTACATATCAGCAGTATTGGTAATTATATGTGTTGGCTGATTGAGTCTCTAAGAATTCCAAATCTCTAAATATCTTTCTTTGTAACAGGAATTCATGTGGGTTACTGATGACTTGGATAATTAGCCATAAATTCAAGAGCCTACAGTAGTCAGTGAGAGAATTATAATCTACTAGAGTGTATTTTCTGTGCCAGTTATCAATCTGTTGCCTCTCAGCTTTAAATCCATATGATGCTTTGCCCTGATTTGGATTCTAAGGCTGGTCCCTCTTAACATTTTTCCTTTGCCAACTGGCACCTGAGTAAACTTTATCATGGGAAGCAATGGTGGGACACTGCAGGAAGAAGAGTCATCTCTTGTTGGTTCTAATGTCTTGTTTCTTTCCTTCTTGCTTCTGCAATGTGTGGCAGCCAGCAGTAGGCAGGACACATGGTGGCACTGATCCTCCACCAAGTTTTTTATGGTATTCCAGCAGGTGGCTTCCCAGTGAGTCTTGCTGGCCATCCAGCAGGCAGTTTTCTGTGTCCAGTCTTGCAGTCTGCACTTCTTCCCTATCCAATATGCCATAGCCAGACCCTGTCCACTGAGGAATCTAGCCCTGGGTTTGAGGGTGATTGTGCCCTCTTCCAAATGTGTTTCTTCCCTAGGTACTCTGCCTTAGCCCTTAGCTGCTTCCTATGGATAAGATCTATGAATCCTTCAGGGATCTCTTTACCCTGTGGCAGTTAATCCCTTGTTGGTAGCTAATAATTTTTATGTTAAATTTTCCCAGTACAAATTACTGGTGTAGTTTTTTCTCTCTCCTGACTCGACTCTGAATGATTTATTTCTATCAGTTCTGGCTATTACATGGTAGAATACGGTTTTTAAATCTTATATATTTTTCAAATAATCTGGAGATTTTTTTTAGTAAAAACTTTTAATTTCATATGTGCCATTAGGCTTAAAATTTAGAAATCATTATGCAAACAAAAATTCTATAAATTTTACAGTTTTCTAATCCTGCTACAGATAAATGGGGAGGCAGATAGGTGAATGTAGCGTCACCGAGCTGGCGAGTTTGCAGCAAAAGTGAAATTCGAACACATCAGCGCAATGAGCCATTGAGGCAGAGAGATTGGGAAGGTGAGGCTAGGGTCAGGCTTTTGAAAGATTATTTTGGGAGAAAGTTAAGAGAGAAAGAAGATATTTTTCAAGCAAACAAAAAAAATTACAGCCACTTCAACTGTTATCAGGAAGAAGCCCCACATAATGTGTTTACACACACACACAATTAAAACATAATAGAGAATTAAAGTTAAGTCATTTGAGGCTAGAATTCCTCATGGAAATGGAAATGATTTCCTATTTCAACTTAACATGAAAAGATTCTTGAGCCTGCCTAGTTTTTAAAAGGGTAAATTGGCACTTTTTTTGCAGCTAAGAATTTTAAAAGATTAGACAGGTCTAGAAGAGAAAAAAAAGAGCAAGCAATTTTTAAAATATATATATTATTTTTGAACTATCTCCAATAAATGTGATGTGATTTTGTCACCTTACTGTGATCTAATTGTATATTCAGGAATGCAAGCCAGTTGCAAGGGTTGGTTCTATTTTTAGAACTCTCTTCTTTCACATTAAAAATAGAGAACAAAAGGGACAGGCAGGTGAATAGTGTCTGCTAATCTAGATACTGTCCACTCAACCTTAGCATAATGGTTAAAGAAGGCTGAATATTTGAACAGTTTAGCATACAGAAGCATAGGGTCAGTACATCTTTATTTTTCATCTAGGCAGCTGGGCAGAAAATTAGTCAATTGAACTCCATCTGTCTCTATCTTTTCTCATTAGTTTTTGGAGGAAACAACATTTTTGCAATATATATGCTCTTTTGTTTTTTTCAAAGTATATGAATTATCCTAATGCAAAAGTATGATGAAAAATAGTGAATGTCATGTCAGGAGGTTGGTGTATTTTCTCGTAATTCTAGATATGTATTGACATCTCCCATACATAATATAAAAATGCTGTTAAGAACAATGCTATTTTTCATCATATAATGTGAACAGCACCAACAGTAATTTGTAAAACAATTAAAATGTTGAATAATAAACATATAACTGTGACTTACTGACTTTATGTATGAGGCATATAACCATGAAAAAGACAAAGTTCCTGCATTTAAAGAGCTCTATTTTAACTAATGTGGACAAACACATATCTGACCAGTTTTCTTACTAGATTATGGTAGGTATTATAAGATAGGAATAAGAAAACTGCTAGGCACCTGGGTAACAAGGTTGATTCATTCTTCCCAAGGTTGATTAACAAAAGAGATTAATTGTGCTATGATAAATGACTAGGTTATCCCAATGCATACAAGGTAGCAATGGTCACCCACTCAAAGAAAATTGCCTGAGGAAAAAATACAGAATGTTTGGAGATAGCCAATGATGTAGCTGGGCTAGAACATAAGGTACTGGGGGAAAATAACCAATAGGGCAAAAAGTGAAAGGATTGATGCCTTGCTAAGGAGTTTAGATTTCATTGTCTGTGAAATGGTATTGCCAGAAATGTTTTCCAGCTTCAGAGTGGTTATATATTCATATTTGTGTTTTACAAGAATAAGCCTAGCAATGTAAAGAGCGTATTTGGAGACAGAATGCATGAACTCCCGGGAGCTTAGGGAATGGGCTCATATAATAACTGAGAGCATTTGATGATGAGGACTGGAATCATAGAAGTGTGGAGGATGAAGCATAGGACAAATTCCAAAGACATTTCAAAGACAAACTTGAGAGGACTTGGTTGACTGGATTTAAAGGGTTAGGAGAGGTCGGAGTCAAAGATGATTGAAGTTTTCTAGCCTGTGTGACTGGGAGGAGACTGGCCCCATTACTGGAGCAAGGGAACACAGAGGAGCAGCAACTTTAGGGCGGGGGTGGAAAGATAATGAGTCTAATTTGAAACATCTTAGGTTTTGAGTGTCTGTGGGCCAGGCATGCTTCGTATTTTCTAAAAATAAAAGGGCTTTTGGGGCAATCATCTAAAATAATTGTAATATTAAAATATAATTTATAAATGTCACCCTGATGTAAAAATATTTAGCAATGCACATCATTAGCTCACACCATGCTATTTCGAGAGGCCTATGCATACACATTAGGTCTAAGGTGTAAAAGTCTATCCATTAGAGAATGTGGCCCAGACAATTACATTTGATTTGACCTACCTCCTTGTGCATTTTGGAGACATGGATTAAAGAAATAAAATATTTTTTCTCTTATTTTACTGACAAATATTTCGGATAACTCGTATATATAGATAATTTGATTTTTTTGAAGTAAAAATTAGACAATAAAGTATTGAGTAGAGAATCGGATGGCTTTAACTAATGAAAATAGAATGAACTATATGTTCCTTTTAGTAAAGACTACTTACTCTTTTAAAATGTCTAAAATCAAACAAAAGTGTTCAGTAATTTCTTCCATTAAATTACTATATTAAACCTTCTAATTATGACTGCTAAATATTTGAATTGGATTGTAGAACAGAACAAATAATAGGATTAATGCTAAATTCTAAATCTATTTTATATAGTACTATTGAATTTGATTAAATCAATGGTAATTTAGCAATTAGTAGAAGGGCATATAAGATGTTACTATGCAAACAGTCTGTAAGGCGTACTAGCAAGCTATTCAAACTTTGGGAAACAGCAGGTACTGGTTGTTAGTCTCTTAAAGTCTATTTCCTCACATTTTCTTACCTCTAGTGAAGCCCAAAGCTCTTTAGAAAACTCACTGAATTTTATAAAAATATTAACAACTCATCCATCTAATTGATTAGTACTTTCAACTCTATTGGAACTTTTTGATTCAAATAGAATGCTGGAGGAGCAGCATGCACTAGCATTGCAGTTACATGCACTCTGTTTTTAATCTTTATAATTCTCAGTTTTACTCAATATTAATGGGCTTACACCTCTGCTTTTAGAACTGTCTTACCCCAGTTGATTGTTTTGCTCATAGCTCATCTCAGAGTACACAGCTTACTCCATCGCAATTTTCATGCATATTTTTGATGACAAACATCAATGCATATTTCTTATGTATCATCACAGTTCATAAATATTTCACTTATTTTTTCTCATTTGATACCTTCAATGGCTTCAAAAGATGATCTGAGAAGTATTATTTGAACACATTTACAGAAGAGGAAATAGTATCAACGATTTGCTTAAGATCACATCACTAACAAATGATGGAAATCACACTAGAATCCCGAATTTCTTTATTCAAAATAAATAGCATAGACTTAGAATGGCCAAAATGTCAGTAATAGAGAAAACATTCCCACTGGAGATTTCTTTGTCTTTGATGTTGTAATGTTAAAGAACATTCTCTCTCTCTCTCTGTCTGTCTGTCTCATTAAACTTAAGATGAGAATGATTCCTAGTCTAATAGTTAAAAGATGCACACTAAAGTAATATGTTTGTAATAATCTTTTTCTACAAATAAGCACAACTTACTATTTAGATTGTCTTGTTTACCTTCAATCTTTAATCACCAAAGAGTCTTAAAATTTTCAAAAAGCATTTTCTATCAGTATAGAAAATGTGGCCAAATATCAGCAATCCCACATAGGAGTAGGGGGAAATAACTATTCCAGATCCATGCTCTAAAAGGTATACAAGGGTACAACATTACAAAGAGTAGGGCCTTGGAAAATGCAAGGAAACAGGCTCCTTAGGACAAACCAATCCATCTCCATTTTGAGTGCAATACGGTCCTAGAAATTTAAGTGGGCAGAATCATCTCTTTAATTCTTTCGGTTCTGTTTTCCTGCATGCTCTCACTTTCAATGAGAAACTAATGAGGGGAAAAAATAACCCAGAGGAAACATTCTGCCTTATCAACAGTGTTCAGTGCAAATAGTCAAAGCATACTGGATATAATAATATCACAGCTTAATTAAAAGGCTTTTAAAGCAAGCCTTAAAATTCTCCGTATCAAGTAGTGACATTGGCTCTGGTCAGAGCCAGCGCTCTTAGAAAGCTTTTATCCAGAAAGAGATTTGTTTCTGTAAAATGAACAGAGTGGTTTTTATTGCTCTTTCTTTGTTGGCAATTGAGAATCTCCCCTAGGTAAAAATGTATAACACTCTTCGTGTACCACCTCTAGGGCAGTTACTATAGAATCTCAGAAGCCTTTCTTTATCTGTCTTTATATTTTTTGTTTGTTAACAGAACATGTGAAAACATATATGAGGCCATATAGCATTTATTTCTAATCTGTACTCAAATCTTAACTCCTCTCCTTTCCAGTTGCAAATTTTGAGATACTTGTTTAAATTCCCTCAGTTTCAATTTATTCATCTCTGAAATGGCTAAAGTGTATCTAGCTCATAGGGCTGTGTTGAGCATTCCATGAGACTATTAATGTACTTATCAGTTTTGAGTACTTTAGATGTTATTATTATTATCATTTGTCTTACTAATCAAATTTCACTGTTATTCTGTGACCTGTGACATTTTAGAGATACAGCATACCGTCTTAAAGGTGAGTCTTCACTTAGATTGCAGCTAGGGACCATTGCCATTGGCTGGTCATGACTGTATGCTGGCACATGTCCCCATAATTCTCTACTTCAAGTTCCAGAGGATACTAACTATGAAACAAATTCCCAACAGATCAACAAGAGTTCTTTACTTTCAAATTCACTGGTACAATGGATTCCAGAAAAGGCAGTGACTGGTACTTTGATCCTTTCTTTCTTAAGTCAACTAAAAAATTCTAGGTATGTGCAAAGACTGAAAACATACCTATTTATATTTATTTCATTATTATCGCCACCACCCCCAAGCCATCAAGTGAAGGCAGAGAGAAAAGTTGTCTGCAAATCAATATGATATATAAAGGAGTGGTCCTTCAGTCTTTGCTGTGTCCTGGACAGCACATTTCCTGCTCTTTGAGACCGGTCCAGCCAAGGAAGAGGTAGAGAAAATGCTGTGATTGACATGAGACTGTGGGCTGTCTCTGAATCCTGACAAGTTGAATCGCTGCTGGAAAAAGGGCACTTACTGAATTTACAGAGCTCTGTAATTAGTTGCAAAGCTAAATTTGCAGCACCAGTAAGCATATCTCAATCCTTACCTGATCCTCATATCGCCAGCTGTAGTTAAGGTTGAGTAAGCTGGCCCTCGTGTTGGCACATTACACAAGGGGAAATCTTCTAAGAAACAATATTAGCAGGAAAAAAAATACAGATTTTAAAATAACTAGCTCAACATGTTTCTGATCAAATTTATAAAAATAACTATACATATACATATGCCCTCTTTCCCACCTTTTCTTCCTTCATTTCTTGCTCTTTCTTTCATTTGAAGATAGAGAGAAGACACTAAAATTCATTCCACTGGATCCAGTGGGATTTGGTGGGGAGCTGAATTCCCACTGGGATTCGGTGGGGAACTGAATTCCCAGTTGGATTCGGTGGGGAACTGAATTCCTATTCCATGGGATTCAGTGGGGAACAGAATTCAGTCTGTGGGTTGAGGATTGGCTGAGCACAGCACAAGCTGCCTTTCAGTCCCACCACCCTCATTGGCAAGCAATTGCTGAGCAAGGCTTAATTTACACAATTGTACATGGAGACCCTGAGAATAGGAAAGAATTATTGGGGATGAAAACTGCAGTTATTAGAGAAGAGCAGAATTAACATGACTAATACAATTGGGAAAGTATTAAAGGCTGACTAGATGCTTCCCTGTGTGGTTCCCTACTGAATAATCTTTCTGTCAGTTTAGCCAAGAACAAGAGCACAATGGGCAATTATCAAGTTTCATAGCAAGTCTTAGGTGGGGGTGGGTGAGATTAAGTTTAAAAAGATGTTATACAATATGAGGAAGCTATACAATGGGGACCAGTAAACAGTGTATGGTGGTCAAGAGCCACCATAGTAATGGGAGTGCAGATCTCCAAATTCTTCATATTATATACATTGGTATAAACATGTCAGTCTTTTCTAAAATGCATGTTGTTGGCAGCTAAGAGAAATGAGAAAACAGGTGATTCATCAAAAGACTTGTCTAACTATACCATAATTCAATTAAAGAAGTAGAGGCTATCATAGTTAAAAAATGTAAATTCTAATTCCTGATCTCCATGGCAATATACTTTAAAGAACCCAGAATGTATATTCCCTTGTGATATTTAGTTCTGTATACCAGAAGTTGATGATGCAATATAATAGTCTCATAATTATAAGACCAATTTTGCTTTTAAAACTTATAAAGCACATTAGAACTGATCATGTGTTAATAAATGAATTCATTTATGCGTATTATGCTTTGCTGATAGTTGTTTGCCCAGAGCCTGGGACAGTTCCTGACACATATAATGGGCATGGTATAAACATTTTTCAGTGAATTAATGAAATTTAATAAATCAATTTTATGTACCTTAGCCCATTTGATCCTGTAGAACATGTATTAGAAACCCTGCTTGATATATATGGAAACATAGGCTAGAAAATTTAGAAAGAAAAGTTCATTTATTGTTGCACAAAATTTCATTAAGTGAAAATTAGGTCTCAAACATGAACACTACTGGATTCCAGTCTATGGCTTTCTAACATTTATTGTACTCTCTCATTTGTAACAGGAGGTTATTACCTTCTAACTTCCTAATTCTCTCTAAACTAAAAGTTGCTTCCTGTGTCATAGTTTTTCAGATGTTAACTAGTAACGGCCCAGGCTTCCTTTATCACACATTAAATAACAGAAAACAAATATTTGAGTACCAAGTTATACATGTAAATACTTAAGTATAAGTTGTTAGCACCCAGAGTTTGGATCTTTTGGACCATATTATATTACCTCTGAGTAATAGGAGGCCTGTGTTTTGGTGATAATAAGTAAAAAGAAAATTCAGTTTTTTAGAACATATCCAGACATGGCTTTGTTAACTGTGATGGAATGGGTTGATTATTTCAATGCTTCACATCTTCAAGGACTCACACTGTTTTTATTGCTCTCCACCCCGCCATCCTAGGGGGACTCTGCTCACCCTGCTACAGGCACAGCATTGTTGCAGCATCACCGTGTACTACATTAATGTCACAAAAGTGACCACCAATTGAGAGACTGCTCTGTACTGTTTGGCTCTCTCCAAGAATAAAGAAACTTTTCCTTAAAGACCCTGAGCAAACTTCTTTTAATAGCTTTTTGCCACAATTATGTCATATAAATCAATCAATGGCAAGCAGAATGGAATTATCATGATTGACTATCATAATCTGTATTTACTCCTGAGGAGCACTAAATGGGACAATATAGGCAGCTTCCTCAGCACCGTCCCTTGGCACAAAATGTCAGCATTCGGTAAATGTGAAGGATTATCTCCGTTAGTCAAGAAATAGGCATATTCTGTGGAATTATGAAGGCAACCACCAAAAGAAATAACACTGGACCGGATAAAATACAGTTTCTTCGGTAAACTGTGTCTGCATTAGAAGAGGAAGGGGAAGGTCGTATTTTCTTTTTAATTTGTTTTCAATTGTAGGGTTGAAATTGCTTGGCTATGTGTACTTATTAATCTGTATCATGCTTACCCCATTATATTAGTGCATTTCATTATTAATGTAAATATCAGAACCCATTTATTGAACTTGAATTCTTGTACTGCTGAGCCCTCTACATTTGCCACAAAGATCCTGCCGTCATTTATGTAATCAACACATTTATTAAGCACCTATGATGGAGCAAGCGTAAGGAGAGACTCATAACTTGTCAAGGGGCCTCTCATAACACTGTAGTGCCCAGAAAGTGTAGTTCTCTAATAAACATCTACTAATATTAATGGAGAAAAATGGGAATTTTCAGTTTTATTACAGCATTACAACTCTACTTTTTAAAAGATTGATGTTTATGAAACAATCCACTAGAATAAATAATATGGAAGACTCAACTTTTCCTATACATTCGTCAGTTTGGTCTTCTTTTATATGGCAAGATAAATTACGTGATTTGCTAAAACAATAAAAGAATTAATTTCCACAATTATCTTCTCAATTGTAGAAATATTCTTAAAAAGTTATTAAACGTATCTTTTCTCTTTATGTCCGGATAAATGGTCTCAACTTCCTCTATTTTAGTGTGGCACAATGTTAAACAGCACCAGCTTTGAAATCAGATAGACCTATTTTCACATTCGTATTCTCTTGATTTTTCCATTTAGTCTGTGCATGACTTTGAATATAGGCAAAATTCTCTAAGTCTCACACTCCTCATCTATAAAAGGATCCTAATAATCCCTTTCTAAATTGGGTTGCTGTGAGCATGAAATGGGATAATGCAGTAAATAATTTAGTACTGAACTTGACCCATAGAGAGCATCCACTAAATATTAAATGTTATTATATTTGTAGTGAGTACATGATATCTACTCCTAGTGTCCTAGTGAGTAAATGATATCCAAGGCCAGCACAGTGACTGATGCCTGTAATCCTAGCACTTTGAGAGGCTGAGGCAGGTGGACTGCTTTAGCTCAGGAGTTTGAGACCAGCTGGCCAACATGGTAAAACTCAATATCTACTAAAATACAAAAACTTAGCAGGGCGTGGTAGTGCATGCCTGTAGTCCTAGATACTTGAGCGGCTGAGGCATGAGAATTGCTTGAACCCAGGAAGTGGAGGTTGCAGTGAGCCGAGATCACGCCACTGTACTCTAACCTCAGCAACAGAGAGAGACTCTGTCTCCAAAAAAGAAAACAACAACAGCAACAATCCCCGCCCCCCCACCCCCGCCACACTCATACACACAACAAAAACAAATGATATCTAGATTGGCTGTTTTCAGCTGTGTTTTAAGATGTATACACTCACGGTTTCAATGGAAGCTAATTTTTTTGAGGTAGTCCTTAAACACCAAGTGCATTAAAAATTACTAAAAGGTCATATTGGTACCATATACCCTAGTTCTTGATTTGCTGCCTCATTTAGGGGAAAAGCTGCCCCTTTTGGGGGAAAGGAGAAGGAAGATGAAGAATAGGAATAGGAGAAGTATGGTGAAAGGATAAAAGTTTTCTGTTATTAATACTTCCTAGACACATTGTTAATTTTTGGAGACTAGTTTGAAATAGGTGAAACTTTCTTTTTGATTTGATATATTCCCTGTCCATGAAGCCTCACAGGTAAGTCTTCAGGTTTGCAGCATTGAGATTCTCTAAAAGAATAAAGATTTTCAGAGTGATTCCATAGCAATACTGGAAACATTAGGGAGTCATAAAATAGTGAAACAAAAATAGTGTTTGTTTGTTATTTGCTTGTACTTATTTCTAACTTGAGTGTTGCTTTTATTTGGTATATTTTAAAATTGGAGACTATCTGAATTTATAAAGTGTGCATAACATGTATTTGTATGTGTTCTTTTGAAAGTATATCAAGGCTCTTGTAAGAAAGGCAGACTCAAGTCATTCTTACCAATACAGGTTATAATAAAGCTATTTAGAATTTGCTTAAATGGAGAATGTGTACTCACTTAGTTAGGTATTCTGTTATCCTTATAAAAATTTCATGTAGGAGTTTTTCCTCAATTAATCTGCTGGCACACAAGGCAAGAAATCATATGACTTACAGATTGAATGCAGAGAAGAATCCCATGCAAAATGAGAATAGAAATAGCAAAGCTGCATCATACCCTTTACATATGGGCTAAATGCTTTCCTGAAATGTCTAGCAAGCGAATTTATGCATTATTGAGCCTATTACCTATCATTCTATTTACTGGACTGAATATCCATTTTGCCAGGGGTGGAAAAAGAGCCATAAAGAAAACTTAATTCCTTGGCTCCACCCAGATCTACTTCTGAATTCCCCTTCCTCTTCTTTCCCAAATGGAGACTCTGGGGGTAATGCTCTTCAAGGAGACTGCAGACTGTTCCCAGGAAAACTTCTGTAAATCTCCAGACTAATTAGGATGGAGATTATTTCTTGTCCTGATCCTATCTTTTTATTCCTTACCCTCAATCAGGTCCCTGTCTGTTGTCTTTCCAGAGATGAAGACAGAGTCCCTAAAGGGTACCCTCCTTTACTCCAAATATTGTTAGTGGTGAGGAGCTAATAATACTCATTTAGCTGGGATTTATCTAGAATCTTCTCTTTTAGGGATAAAAATGGGAGCAAGGCATATTCCCCTAGTGAGTATCTAAGCATATTTCCTCTGTTCCCTCTGAAGACCATTCATTTGGCCCTAGGAAACATTCCACAAATACAGGGTTGGGAGAATGCATGCTTGAAACCATATTCTTGATTTATAAATCCCATAACACAAAATGCTGCACACAGGTCATGAAGCAAAAATCCTACATGGTCACATAAAATACTCTGGCTTTATTTATTTAAAGAATTAACCTTTCTCTCATAGGCAGCTGGAATTTCTATCAGTTCTCCCTAACTAAGGTATTTTATATGTAATTGCCACATTGCCGCACTCAAATAAGAGACACTATCAATTCACTCTGTTGCCTCCAGTTGTTTCTGTCACAAAAATAGGACCCTTGGCTGCTTTTGCTTCCTTTTAACAAGTATTTGTTAATTTTGATAATTTGCAGAGTTTAAAGAACAGCAGTTCTGTTTGTGTAAATCACAAGATTTAATTAGAGAAGAGGAATCCAAATGGTGCAAATAAAAGTCTGTGCATAATAAAATATTAATTGCCTTTAAAAATACAATAGTGTTCCAGTATTCTATTACACTCCAGCGGAAAGTGCTGCAAGCAACAGAGTGCAGTACCACAGCTCAGCTGTCATCATGGCAGCCATGGAAAACTGTTTGCAACCCTGAAAGGTTGGAGGAGCAACTGCCTTTGTTGCATCGCTGATTAGGATGTCTTAGGTGCTTTTTCCCTTGGGGTGTGGGACATTCATCATATTCTCGTTGTACTTCTCATCCTTGCACTCCTCTGTACCTTTTCCTAGAAATTTCTAAAATGTGGAATACTGTAAAGAATTTACGATCCTAGGGTTTCTGGCAGGGGGAAAAAAGCAAGTTAAAAGATAGGAATTTGAAGATGTTTTGGCTCTACCATTGAGAGATTGCATCAGTAATAAGCCCTGTGACCTTGAGTCCACAGTTTCACATAATGAGATCTCTGCCTCTTCACCTGTGGAATATATAAGGGTAAAGTGCTCAAATCAAAAGGGGTCCCTTTGATTTCTAATCAGTCTAGTATTCTAGTTAGTATTCATTTTCACATTAATCTTTTTGAGGAGAAGTTAAGTCTAGAATAAAAATTGTGATATATTATTTGGTAATACATTGTGCTTTCCAAATACAGAGTTTATGATAAATACATGTAAGATGAGAAGTAATACCTTGTCATTTTGCATTGTGTTCAAAGATATGCTTCACAATTTTGGGAGGCGGGTAGACACTTTAAGTCAGGAGTTCGAGACAAGTCTGGCCAACATGGTGAAAACCCATCTCTGCTAAAAATGCAAAAATTAGCCGGGTGGTGGCAAGTGCCTATAATCCCAGCTGCTCGGTAGGTTGAGGCAGGAGAATTGCTTGAACCCAGGAGGCAGAAATTGCAGTGAGCCGAGATTGCCCCAGTGTACTCCACCCTGGGTGATAGAACGAGACTCTGTCTCCAAAAACAAAACAAAACCAAAAAAACACGAAAAGATATGCTTCACATACATTATGTATTTGATTATATTCAATAGCAATTATCAAGTAATTCTGTATTAGAAGAATTTATAAAGTTTAATGCCAAATAATTACTGTTACTATTGTTATTAGAATTATCAGATTAAATTTTCATAAAAACTAAGCATAAAGAAACTTAAAGTTTAAAATCCATATTAGATCCCAATGTTATTTCATAAGTTTATTTTAACTTATAGTGATTTAATTTTAGAATAACTGATTCACTCATATATTCATTCATTTATTCAAAAGATAGATATTAAGTGGCACAGTCTTTAAAATTACTATGTTATTAATGAATTCGGGCAAGGAGCAAAAGAGGCGTTGACACTGAAGTCACAGATCTTTCCATCCAGGGCAGACAGGTATTTCAAGATATAATTTTACTAACATTCAATTAGTACGATAATAAGGAGGCTACAGTGTGCTTTAAGAGTATATATTAAAGGTTTAATATCCTTTAACCTCCTAGTTTAAAAATAACTATTAGCCCTTGATTAGTAGTAAACACTAAGTATTCCTTTTTTCTAAAAAATTTTAGCTTTTAATACATATGTTTTCTATATTTTTATTGAAATTATCTAGGAATTTCTACCAAATTTGATTTCTAGAATACACATTGTAGAAATTTTATATCAGTAAGTATCAGTGACGGGATAGTCATTCATGGTGAAGGAAAGATATTTTAACTCTGCTTCCTACTATTGTTAGCTTAAATCCTATGGCAAATATATATTTATACTAACGATTTATTTTCTCAACTATATTTGTGCTTTTATAGCTGTCAAAGAAAATAATACTTGGTGTGAACTAAGCAAATATATCTACCTCCTGTCTCTCTTGAGAGTCATTGGAATTAAAGTCTAGAATTAGAAAATGAAATAGTCAAAACAATAAATAGAATATGAGAGGTGTCACTGTTACAGAAATGCCTTACTATACTTCTAGAAGACCATAAGTGGATGGGGAAAAGCCTTAGCCTAAAGTACAATATTGATTGCTGTGGGAAAAGTTGCGGTTATTCCATCTGAAAGAGCTCCGGAAAATTCCTGTGACTCACAGGCAACAGATATGAAAGAGGGCAAACCCTTGGGGTAGAGTTACAGTCCACTGGACTGGTCTCTCACTCCTGCCTACACAGTGAAGATGGCGTTTACCCAACTATACCATCTTGGGAAGGGTTATGCTTACAGGATGACCCGTAATGACTAGCAATGAATGCTTTCTCATATTGGCATAGTGGTGAGGGCCTGGGGTTACATTTGACCCTGCTCTACCTGCTCTCCTTCACATGAAGCCGACCAATACAACCACAGACCCCACCACACCCTTCCACTCAGAGTGTCCAGGCAGAATTCCACACTCAGGGAAGAAACCGACCAGTAGTAAAAGCAGAGGAAATCATACCAGCTATGTATCCTGTGGAAACCAAAGATTACTAACACACGAGGACAGCAAGTTGTGTGGAAGAGAGACACCATATAAACAAAGAAAAAGCTACCCTAAAGGAAACATAATTCACAGCACCAAGCAGGTTTTAGGAATTTTTTTACTTATCTTCTGAGATATTTAAGAAGTTATCAGGTTCATAAAATATGAAAAGTACACTCTCAAAGGATCAATCAAGAAACATGAAAAACTCTTAAGAGATCAAAATATGGAATCTGAAATTAAACCAACAAAACTAGAAGATAATAATAGCAAAAATTTATATATACTTACAATATGGCAGATCATGTTTTATGCCCTTTATGTGTATTACCTTATTTAATTTTCACAACAGTGCTGATATAGACACGCTATTATCCTTTTTTATAAATAACAAGCCTAAAGCACACAATTGTTAAATTGTTAAAGGAGCACTTATTACCCAGTAAATAAGTGGCATTAATGAGATACAAGCCTTAGTATTCTGCCTCCAAAAACCTTCCAGTTAGGAATTAAACTATTTTTCCTCCCAAAATACATGAAAGATAAAGAAAAAATAAGTTTAATAAGGTTCCAGAGGGAGAAAGACAAAAAAATTATCTACAGACTAGTAAAAATCAGAAAAGCATCAGACATTTTGTCAACGATACTTTATTCCAGATAGCGATAAGACTCTTAAATTCTGACATCAAATGATTTTCAATTCAGATTTAATACCAAAACAAGCAGTCGACTACAAGTGAGGACAAAATGAAAGCCTTTTATAGCATTCAAGGACTGAAACACTTGATCTCTTTAATATCTTTTAGGAAGTATCTGGAGTATGTGTGCCATTAAATGAAGAAGTAAAACAAAAAAGAAGGATGCACAAGATAAAAAATAAATCTGGCCAACCACAGGAAAGAAATACAGACAGAGAAAGGAGAAGAAAGACAGGAAGGGAGGAAAGAAGGAAAGGTGGACATTACTGTGTACTATTGTAGACTTTATATAAACACTGTACACTTAGCACGTACTAAATATATACCTTTTCTTTCTTCAATAATAAATTAAACTTAGCTTACTGTAACATTTTTTACTTTATAAATTTTTTAACTTTTTTGACCCTTTCATAATATCACAGCTTAAAGCACACATTGTACAGCTATACAAAATATTTTCTTTCTTTATATCCTTATTTTATATGCTTTTTTTCTACTTTAAACTTTTCTGTTAAAAACTGAAACACAAACATAATCATTAGCCTAGGCCTACACAGGGTCAATATCATTGGTATCACTGTCTTCCATCTCCACATCTTGTCCCACTGGATGGTCTTCGGGAGCAATAAAGCACATAGAGCTGTCGTTTCCTATGATAACAATGCCTTCTTCTGGAATACCTCCTGAAGGACCTGCCTGGGGCTGTTTTACAGTTGTGAAGTAGAAGAAGTACACCCAGATATAACGACAAAAATATATTACATAGTAAGTATATAAATCAGTCACATAATCATTTATTATCATTATTAAATATTATGTACTATACATAATTGTATATGCTATACTTTTAACAGTTGTCAGCGCAATAGGTTTGTTTACACCAGCATCACCACGAATGTGTGTGTAAGGCATTGCACTGCAACATTACAGTGACTAGGATGTCACTAGTTAATCGAATTTTTCAGCTTCATCATAATCTATAGGACCACCATTGTCTATGTAGTTTGTCATTGACTCAAATGTTATGTGGCGAATGACGGTACCTGCAGCGCAGTTCTGATGGAAGTGAGAAGCACAAGGCTTTGGATAGTGATCTCCAGAAAAAAATGACAAATGGAGACAGCAGAAAGTGGAAGCTGTTCTGGCAAAAGTGAAAACATGCTGAAGGTATAAAATTTACGAAGTAGAAAACACTTCAGCAGCTCTCGGAATAACAATGAGTTTGAAATATAAACGAAACTGAATTGTGGCAGAATTCTGAGTAATTGAAGGAGTGTAAGAAAAGAGAATCCACCTGACTTTGCTGGTAGAAACATTCTCTTTAGAATAGCCCAGAAGTAATTGAATTGGGCCCACTAATCCTAGTGTCACTGCTTGGACCAGCACTGAACAATATATGCACAGTCATAGTCAGGTGAATACTGATTCTCAAATTTTAGAGTCAATCGATATTCATAGAAGATTTATTTGTGGTTGCAGTTTAGATCGTAAATATGACCTGCATAGATGGCATACATTTTAGAATCTAGCAGACAGGTAAAATGAAAAAGAGGATTAGAAAAAGTTGATGAAAATACAGAAGTCCAGTTATATTCATCTGACAAAATGAAGAATCAAGAGATAGTTTTGAATGTTATTAACACTAAAAATTGGGGTTTAAAAGGTAACCAATAGGAGATGAAACTGGAGGTCATTGTGTTAAGCGAAATAAACCAGACACAGAAAGACAAATATATTGCATATTCTCATTCATATATGGGAGTTAAAAAGTAGATCTCATAGAGGTAGAGAATTGGTTGGCAGTTATCAAAGGCTGGCGAGTGTTGGGAGGTAGCGCTGTATTAGTCCATTCACACTGCCATAAAGAAATACCTGAAACTGAGTAATTTGTAAAGAAAAGAGGTTTAATTGGCTCATTGTTCCGCAGGCTGTATAGGAAGCATGCAGCGACTGCTTCTGGGTAGGCCTCGGGGAGCTTTCAATCATGGTGGAAAGCAAAGGGGGAATGAGCTGTCTCACATGGGAGGAGCAGGAGGAGAGAGAGGCGATTCTACACACATTTAAACAACCAGATCTCAGAAGAACTCCATCACGAGAACAACAGTGGGAGGATGGTGCTAAATCACTCATGAGAAACCACATCCATGAGCCAATCACCTCCCATAAGACCCCACCCACCTCTAGCAGTAGGGATTATAATTCAACTTGAGATTTCAGTGGGGACATAGACCCAAATCATATTGAGGGGGGAAGAAGAGAGGTTGGTTAATTTATACTGCTTTATAAAAGAAATGAATTCTAGTTTTTGATAGCACAGTGAGGTGACTACAGTTAACAATAATTTATTGTATCTTTCAAAATAGCCAGAAGAAAGGATTTGAAATGTTCAAACACAAAGAAATGATAAATATTTGAGGAGACAGATATCTTAAATACCCTGATTTGATCATTACACATTGTATGCATGTATCAAGATATCACACGTGTCCCATAAACAGGTACAATTATTATGTATCAAGAAAAAATAAAACTGATAATTACTAATCAAAAGAAGGAAGGAAAGATGAGAGTACAAGTGAATTAAATCTTCATGTATCATAAAAGCAACTAAATTGATAGTTTCCAATATGTTGTTACAGGGGTAAGCACTGTAAGAGTTAGAAAGAGTGAGTGCAAAGAGTATAGGGATTGGACTAAGGGTAGTGAGAACAATACTAGGACCAGTGGTTTCATCACACATTCTCTTTATTCTTTTATTGTTACCCAGTACATGTATTATTTTAATAAAAGTAATTTTTAAAAATATTATAGTGGTTTTGAAATATGTTAATTGTAATTTTCTAATTTTCTAAATCTAAAGACTTGAATGGGTTGATCTGTTATCGAGGTTAAAAATAAAAAGAAGAAAATATTATTCAGACATAAAAAAGAAGGCAACCCTATCATTTGAAACAAAATGGATGAAGCTAGAGGAGGTTATCCTGTGTGAAATAAATCAGTTGCAGAAAGACAAATATTGCATTATCTCGCTTACATGTGGAATCTAAAAAAGTCAAACATAAAGAAGCAGGGAATGGAATAGTGGTTAGGGGCTGGAGGGAAAATGGGAAGATCTAGATCAAAGGGTACAACAAACATTCAGTTATGAGATGAATAAGCTCTGGGGATCTAATTTACAGCATGGTGACTATAGTTATCAGTACTGCATGATACACTTGAAATTTGCTAAAAGAGTAGATCTTAAAAGCCGTTACAATACACATGCACACACACATACACACACAAAACAATGGCAGCTATGTAAGGTGAAAAACGTGTTAACCAACTTGATTGCCATAATCATTTTACAATGTATACTTATATCAAATAATCATATTGTAGACCTTGAATACATACAATTTTTATTTATTAATTATTCTGCAACAAAGCTAGAAAAAAAAAAAACCAGGAAGTATGTTTTCAGCAATATAACCAGAAGGTTCTGTCCTTTGTGGAGTGGGCTCCTGGATTCCACAGATAAATTCCTAAGATTACAAATGAGCATGGGACAAATGATTTGGGTCAGTATGTTTTCTATATTATAATATCTGAGTAATCATGATGTATTAAATTCATATGTAGCAGAACAAAAGGCAAGATTTATCTTCCAAACACTTTCTAGATATAAAGAAAAGACTGAAAGTTTATGCTTGAAGGCATTTACCCCTTTCACTTTTGATGTATACATGGGATGAATACAGGGTATAACAAATAATATATTTAGCAGATAATTGGAAAATATGAATCTTGACTAATTACAATGTGATAGTGGCCAAGCGCTCTATCATTTTTGTGATTCAATTTTCTCGTCCACATGAAAAAGTAAGAGAGGAAGAAAAGAAAGCAGGTAGAAAAAGAAGAGGGAGAGAAACAGGGAAGAAGGAAGGATGAATGGGGAAAATGAAGGACGAGAGAAAGGAGAAAAGGCAGATAGGCAGTCAGTCAAGAGGGAAGGGTGGATTTGACTTCAGACTGGCTCTAAAGTTATATATTATTCTGAGTGAGGAAGATGGTTTACTTGGAACTGAGATGATAGATGTGTAGTTTTGGAGATTGGTGGGGATTTTAGAAAGCTTTGAGGCAGAGGTGTGTATTTTAGTCATGGAGTTTCAGGAAATGGGGTCTCTGAAGTCTTAAGAAGTAGGTGGTGGGATCAGATCAGTTACTAATTACGGAAAATGAAACAAAGCAGAGGATGCTTGGAGGCACTGGCAATTTATTAATGTATCAAAACTGCATTACTCTATATTCAAAGTACTTTTGTGGGAGCTTTAGAGGCTGAACAGACACGGGCTCTGACTTAAAGAAGGTTACACGTAGGCAGGAAGACAACACACAATGTCTTCTTAAACATGTAAAAAATCAAATTCCATTGTCAAATATGTTGTAGAAAATAAATGGTCTGGGATTGCAGAAGAAAAACCACTTCTGCTTTTGCGAGAATGAGAGAAGACTTTTGAGGGCACAACGGGTTAGAGACTGAGATTTCATAGCAGTTCAGACTGGGCCTTCCTCCCTGCAACTCTCGCTTTCTCTTTCCCTTTCCCTCTCAATTTCTCTAAGAGAGGTTACCTGAAACAATAGACCTGGTAAAGGAATAGAGTTAATGTGATCTTTCAGGGAAGGTGGAGTCACTTTATTTACCTGAGAAATTAAACTAGAAATTGTTGGTCACTGGAGAGTTTTTTCAGTCTTTGTATGGGGTGCAGAAGTAGTTGGATTTCCAAATCTATATGGCTCTTGATCCCTGGAGCTTTGTTTCCATTCTTGCCTCATTCTTAGGTAGCTTGCTTAGATTAGCCAATAGTGGACAATACTGTGGCTCTTCCCAGCCACTTCCTCTAGAGCTGTCACTCAACATGTAAGGCATGCTTTCAAGTTATCTCAGACAATTTTCCAGATATTTGTACTGCACAAGGATTGTAATTGTCCAGCCTCAGGTGTCAGTTTTAGTGCCACCTGCTGCTGAACTGCTTTTTGTTTTTGTTGTTGTTGATGTTATAGCAGTACTGCCTACCAGTGACATTTTCTATAATACATCTGGCCACTTTGTGAATCATCTCCATTCCAACTAGTGGGAAGAATCATACGTAAGCAGTATCTTTGGGGCCACGTCTGAATAAAGTAGATATCCTTTCTGCTACATATCGATGGTTAGGACTGTCGTCACATAGTCATTCATAACTAGAGAGAGGTTGGGAAGTGAAGTCTAGCCGTGTGCCCAGGAAGAAGAGAAAGTTCATTTTAATGATCCAGCTAGCAACATCTGGGAAATGGAAAGAGTGCTGTGATAGATTGACAATGCCTGCCACAGGAAAAGGGTTGGTGTGGAAATGTTTGTGTCACGTATTTGCCATCCTGGCCATAAACAATGCAATTAGAAACAATTGTTAGCCAAATCTCTTAAAAGTTTATAAATGATCCAATTTTATTTCAACTATGTTTCCCCAATAATCTCCATCTTTTCTTAACGATCCTCTTTAATAATGCTTTTAAAACAAATTTCGGCTAAAACTGGAGTTTGAATTTAAAACAGGCGCTAGAGCATCTTTTATAAAAAGCCTAGTTCTAGAACATCCTTCGCTTTAAAATTCTGCTATCTGTTCTCTAATTCCACAGGGCCCAAATATTTCAGAAGCAATATAATCTTCAGTTTATTTCAAATTTCTAAGCTTTCCCTGGGGCACTTGTCTTTCTATAGGACATGAGTAACTGGGAACTTTGGCCTCATGCTATCCACTTGGTTAAAGTTCACAAAGGGGAGAAATTGCCCATGTGGAAACTGCAGTTCCAATACTTGTCGCTGAACGTAAAATAACTCGGGCCTCCAGGGTTAATGGTAACATTAGAATCACTTGAGGCTCAGGTAAGAAAATTGTAATTAAAAAGGAAATAGAGTTTGAGATATAACTGAACTTTATTATACAAAAGTACAGTGTAGCATTTCCTTCTTAACCTTGGAGCCAAGTCTCTGAACGTGCTGAAGTTTTTGATACCTAGAAAATGCCTTGATGAGGGAAGGGGAGAAGGAAGGGGGGGAAGTCAAAGAGACCACTGTTGGAGTTCTGCTCTGAATTTTTTAGAATAATTAAGCCCTGCTGCCGTCTATTTCAAGTTTTTCTACTTTTGTTTCATGTCAGCTCAATTTTCTTCTCGTCAGTTCCTGTGCAAGGTGCTTTTGGCTTTAGTTCCTTCACAACTGATTGGCATCCATCCCCTTCCCTTGATACACTATCCCCCCCAGTTTCTCCATGTAGGAGCTTAGCCAATTAAGCAGGGTATCTTTTTTTTTTTTTTATTAACTAAAATTGCACGGCCTAGTAGCAGTGTTTTCTTTTTCCTTCTCTGTGACAGGCTGAAATAAACACATCACCATCTGATAAAGGTCAGCTTTGAAACATAGCTGCCTGCTGGGCGTGGAGCACAGACACAGTGCACCCCAAACCTTTCCTGACTACTAATACAATTTCAAATCCAATTAAAACCCTCAGCCTCCTCATTGAATCCTGAAGGTCTTAGAGACCCAACGTCTTCAGACATAGCCTAGTGAAGTCTTCTTCCCCTTCCTGCTTTCCATCACCACTAACTCTCAGCAGTTGTTTATTTCTAGGACTACATTGAAAAGACCTCAACAAAGACTTTTTGGAAATGGAAACCCAAGAGCATAGACCTCTCACTTACCACATATCCACCCGAGTCTTGGTATAATAATTCACAACGTGGCACATACAACTTCCTCCCTCAACAGACTCACTAACTTGGAATCCTAAGTCTGCCAAAGCCTGTTTTGTTTTCCCACTTGCATTCACATGATTTAAATGGAGTGAAGCCCAGGAGAAATTGATTTCTCTTGGTTGCATTATACTTACATGTTTGTCTAATCTCATAGCTACGCTGACTGCCTAGCAATACGACAGTTTTAATAAACATCACACAGTTCTGAGCAGGAGGCATGCAATCAGGAAAGGTGGGGACCATCAGTGTACCTGCTTATTAGTCCCTTTGACAAGATAGACGTAGGGCACTTGGTATCTTGCACCTGCTACAGATGCTCTGCTCCTCAGTAGCGGTGTGCCCTTCACCTGAGGACTCAATTGCAGCAGTGGTATGCATTTCTCTTTGTTGAGTTTCTATCCCTCTTGATACTTCAGCTCTGCCAAGTACTCAGTGGGCCAGAACCACTCTTTCTTTGTGTTTGTGCACATGGTGTTAAGGGATTAAAACACAGGGAGGAATATTTACCCTTTAGGAAGTAAAGTGTTGGAAGCCTACACTGCCCCTGAACAGCTTATGACTGCTGATGGGGGTTTCCTTTCACTCAGATGGTCTGGGAGCTTGAGAATCACAAATGTGGTTCAAACCTTTGACTCTGTACCTATTGTGGCATCTGCCCTCTCCATGCTATTGTTGGTGGCTAATATACAGGGCAACCTCTTTGCAAAACATTTACATGTAGGGAAATTTTGCAAAGCGCTGAAAGGAGTTTCAAGTCCTCTCGGAAAGTCCACAGGGTTCAGTGAAAATAGAATCTAATCAACCTGTAAAAATTGAAATCCCACATCTATTGCATGACTTGATTTGATTTGAGGTATCTTCTTTTTGATCCCCAAGCAATAAAATGAGTTGACTATCTCTCCTGGAACATTATCTGCACCTGTCTTTGCTTTTCTCAGCCTCCTCTTCATTCTTTGTCTTCTTTCAGGCTTCTGTTTCTGAAATCTTACTAATTGCTCCTCAGTCCAGGTATAATCCATCTTTACTGTGGTGAGTGGCTTTGCCACTAACTAGAGAGGAAAGGAAAACAGTCCTTACTGCCTGCCTCCTATTTATGAGGCACTCCTTTGCCCATCTTTTTTTTGCGTGTCCTTCTTTCCCTAAGTTTCATGATTTCCCCCCTGGCTCCCAGGGTTTTATAAAGATTTTGTGAAGAATTATTGCTTAATCAATTACATTTGAATCAGAGCAGTTTCAGAATTCTGTGTAGTGTTTAGACAGGCATCTCCTGTGCTCACAACAAACAGTACCATAGGGAAGTTGATCTTTAAGTAAATCTTTCATTAAATGTTTCAAGACTGGGACATCTGTCTCATTCACCATCTCCAATAATAAAAATATTGTATATTCATGCAATATTTAAAAGTTCATATGAAGGTGTAAGCATTATTTAATTTTATCCTAAAAGGTGATGAGGAAAAGTAGTATAGCACTTTTTAAATTTATATTTTAACATGTGAGAAATTAAAACTTGAAGGATTTTAGTGGCAGAAATGGAACTAGAAGCCAGATCTGATATTTGGTCCACCTTTCCGTTATAACACAGTTGACATAATATCTAAAAATTATAGAGAATCAACAGTGATTATTAGTTTTGATACTATATATACTTGCACACATTACATTAACTCAAATTTGCAATAATTTGTAAAATGTCGATTTTTCATGTTATATCTGCTTTTGAATTATTAGTTGCTTTCTCCATAATACCTTGTCCTATACCACCATCAAAAGCATATGTTTAGTATAATATTTTACAATAGATTTCTTTACGTATTAATATAAACAGCCCTTCTTTCTGAGAAGCTCTGAATCTGTGCATAATGCCAAGCTCATTGTAGGGGTAAAAAAAAAATTTTTTTTAGTGAAAAATGTGTGAATACAATATAGAACTCAAAGGACTTTTACTACAGGGAGTCCAGACTGCCTTACCTACTAAAAAAAAAATTGCATGGGGATGCTAGGGAACATTGTTTAATGCCACATTCCAGAGGCAATACCCAAAGCAAGGGTTCCTTCTAGCATCACGTTAGCACGCAGGTTCAATTATGAATATTTGGAGAACATCAGTGAACTGCTCCCAGCTTCTCCTTTGCCTCTCTTCTACAATCATCTCCCATCTGTACATTGTTAATGATCTCTGAGCTCTGTGCTGCTCAACTCTAAGCACGAATGTGATCACAGCCTAAGGAGGGAAAGCTTCATTTGAGTTTGATCTGTTCATTCAGCAATAGTGGAAGGAAAGGTGTGGAGTGATTTGCCCAACTCTGGAAGCATTTCTGGAGAAGCGTTTTGAAGCCAGCAGACTTAACTTGTTTGACCTTCAGATTCCATCTTCCTTGACATTAAGATTTGTTTTTATTCTTTTTCCTGTTTTGTTGCTGTTTTCATAGCCAGTGGTGGTAATTCTTAGAACAGTCAAAACTGGTGTGCATATACATGTGGCAATTATGTGTATTTGAGTGTTGTGGTGTATGGTCTGGCATTACATTAATAAAGAGATCCCATGTTGCATAATTCTAAGATTTAAGATTACTACTTAGAATGTTTTTAAATTTTTGTCCTGATTTGTTCTCATATATATTCTAGCATACTTCATCTGTCCTATGAGGAGAGGTAATAGGAGGCAATTTCTACATTACTTATCTCTGCTTTAATTACAACATATTGCATGGGAGACATTATTTTCAAATGCCTTCCTTTTTTTCTCAGTCCTGATTGTTTCTCATCCCAGAGCAAATATTCGCTTAAATGTTGTAAGCCATCTGTAGTTTATAAAACACCTTTAAGCTATTGTTTTAAAGTTTCATACCTTTTAATGTTTTCCTATTTATTTCCTGCTGATATCAACATATACCCTGCCAAAACCAATCTTTGGTGGATACTAACATATTCCTATTGAACATTTGATCCAGAAAGTTTGCATATAATAAGCAGAATGAACATCTGTGAGGGCTAGATAATTTTTAATATTTATGGAGAGTTCATTTCAGTGTTACAATTCTTATGATGAGTTTGGTACTTCAAGACACTGTATAGTGTGAGTCCTTGAAGCAGATTGCATCATGGGACAAGTTTGAGAACTGAGTACTAAAATGTTGATTAATTGGGATTTCAACTGTGTAGGAAAATATTACTTGTAAGAATTTGAGCACTGTGCAAGGTACTCATGCATAGGAATTGATGTCATACATTTTAAAATTGGCATATGCCAAATGCATTAAGGAAAAATGTTTCCACCTTAGAAAGAAAAGTCCACAATTGAAACTTAATGTTTTTACTCAACAAGATGTCTAATGCATTGGCTAACACACTGGAAAACAGAAAAAGTGATAATTGTGGAATTAGAATATCTTATTAGTATATTCTCCTGTTTGTAAAGTGTTAGTGCCTGGAAACAATTAGTCACAGGTTCAAGTATAGTATCAATGCATTATATGGCCAGGAAACTTTTCTGAGGTTTTTTTTTTTTTTTTTTTTTTAATAGAAGGAGTCTCTCTCTGTCACCCAGGCTGGAGTGCAGTGACACAATCTCGGCTCAGTGCAACTTCAGCCTACCAGGTTCAGGCGATTCCTCTGCCTCAGCCTCCTGAAGAGCTGGGAATACAGCCGTGTGCCACCGTGCCTGGCTAATTTTTGTATTTTCAGTAGAGATGGGTTTTCATCATGTTGTCCAGGCTGGTCTCAAACTTCTGACCTCAAAGTGATCCACGTACCTCAGCCTCCCAAAGTGCTTGGAGTACAGGAGTGAGCCACCATGCCCTGCCCCATTCTGAAGTTTTCGGGTTTTATTGATTTGTGTTTTTTCTGTGGGTGTTTTAATGTTTTCTAACTCCTCTCCCAGGTAGTTTCCTCAGGGTCAGATAAAGTGAACTGGTTGGCAAAGGAGTTTGCTAAGATAATAAATGTTGTTATCATATACTGATAAAAATATTACCAATCAGATTTAGATTCAGGGATCAAATAGGTATTTAGAGATCGTGTGGTTTCACCTTTCATTAAATTACACTCTAAATACATTTTAAACATTCATCTGATGATGTAACGTAGTTTGAGGCAGATGCAGGACTGAAATGTAACTCTGTCTTTTAAAGTACCTGAAGCATAGTGAATCTGGGAAATAAGCTTGAAAAATGGCCAAGATGGGTAGAAGTTAACCTGCAATGACTATCCTTGTTTATGGACTGCTATTGAGAAGCCTCCACTTTTCTTCACAATTCTCTCTCGTACACATTATGACTTTGGAGAGAGCCATCTTCCCCGAGTTGTTTACATTGGTAGGCAAAATCCCTTTGTGTCCAAGAACAGTATTCGTAGGAAACAGGGCTTCAGGCTTTTTATTCTGTAATTCTCTTCTAACCTATCTTTTTCTGGCGCACAATTTCCATTTAGATCCTGAAATCGATACTGAAGATAATTAACCTTACATCAGAAAAAGCAGCCTCCTCTTCTCAACTAGCCATTGGAAATGGCTTCTTACCTACCCACTGGAAAATAATGAAAGAAGATATTGGAAGATGGTTGTAGCACCATAAATTTGGTCTGTGTCATTTTAAGCTTCCTAAATATACAAATTTGATTAATTATTTATTGATCAAAATGATGCTAGAATTTCCTGTGCATGTTTCACTTTGGGTCATACAGAGAGATAAAGTTTATTTCTTCTTGGTTTTGGAGGTAATGATCCTGCTGAAGGTATTAATGATACATGGATAGAATTCTTCAGCACAGAAGTGCTGCTGAGTTATCCAGAAAATTCTCTAGAACAATAAATATTATAAGCAAATAAGTATCTCATCTCATGGGACCAAATGGTTTTCTCAGCACCAAACTGAAAAGAATCATTTAAGAGTTCATCTTTGGCTGGGCATGGTGGCTCACACATGTAATCCCAGCACTTTGGGAGGCCGAGGCGGGCAGATCACGAAGTCAGGAGATCAAGACCATCCTGGCCAACATAGTGAAACCCCTTCTCTACTAAAATACAAAAAATTAGCCAGGCGTGGTGGCACGAGCTGTAGTCGCAGCTACTGGGAAGGCTGAAGCAGGAGAATTGCTTGAATCCAGGAGGTGGAGGTTGCAGTGTGCCGAGATCGCACTACTGCACTTCTATCTGGTGACAGAGCGAGACTCCATCTCAAAAGAAAAAAAAAAAGGGAGCTCATCTTTCACAGGCATGATATAAACAAGAGGGTGCAAAGAAAATATGTACAGAATAAGTAAATCATCTGGAAGTATTAAAAACCAGCATGCTATAAACAATATACCCCAATGCTGTTTGTGGAGCTCTAGGAAGCAGAGACC
Organism: Mandrillus leucophaeus; assembly: GCF_000951045.1. NCBI lineage: Eukaryota > Metazoa > Chordata > Mammalia > Primates > Cercopithecidae > Mandrillus > Mandrillus leucophaeus. The sequence continues at coordinate 563,872 of NW_012101854.1, forward strand.
ATTGTCTCTGCAGTGTCAACATGAACCCAAAGACTGCCCTATACTTGCTGTTTAATAAATTGTTGTTGAATTGATTAATTGATTAGCTAGTTATCCAACAAAAATGAAACCATTATTTTCTTTTCTTAACAATCCATATGTATCAAACAAAATGTTTGAAATATGGGCCATTAAGAAATTTGGTGTTGGTATCCCCAGTAATACAAATAAATCAACAAATCCAGAGAAGAATTTAAAGGTTGACTCACCATTAGCTAAGAAAAATTGAATAAGGAAGTCAGTCTTTCAAGGAAATAATGCTTCCCAAGTCTATGTAACATACACAAATAGAAGCCTTTTAAATGACACGTTTGTTTTCCTACTTCATTTGACCCTGTGAAGACGGTTGAATAATTATGTTGTACGATGCTTTCTGTGTTTTTCAAGGCAACTTAGGATAAGCTATTAGTTTCACATATAATGGAAATTTTCAAAGGTAAAATGTTACATTTAATTGGGCTAGGGACTTGAGCATAATGTTGCTCTCAAACAAAATGTCAGCATCCCTCAAGGCATGCCTAGAGATATTATCTATGAGGCACCTTACTGCAAACTTCTGTTAACCTGGGTCATAAAGACATGAATGAGTTTACACAAAATTTGTTAGGAGTAGTGGATTATTTTCCTTCTTCTTTAAACCTTTATTCTAACTCTAGAACTTTCAAAAATGTGTCATTTATTCTGTTCATTTAACCTTAATCCAGTGAACATAATTTAGCCTTTCTTGATGACACATGTGGAAATACACAATGTATGAAAACTCAGATATGAGCATAGAGGCAGATGGCATGAGCATGTCATCATCCATCATTCAGCCTTCTTTTTAGACCATGCCCCTTACCATTCTGCTAAAGTGTCCTGATAAGCCTGATGTTGTGGCCACATGACCTCTGGATGTGAGACTTTTTGATGTGTAGATTACACACATACACAGTAAACGTGCAGATAACCAAACACATATGCTTCATTGATGGAGATGACTTTCAAGTGTTACAATATGGAGAGGTACATCGTTACATTTTTCTTCCCTACCTCTCTTACTCTTTGTTGAGCTATTCCAGTTTCATTCTGTCACTTGGTCTTCCTTCATATTTATAAAAATTAATTTAATTCAATAAACTTTTGATAAACACCTTCCATATGTCAAGTACTAGAGTAAGTGTTGAGGATGGATAATGCCTGTTTCTGCCCTTGATGAATTTACAATCTACTATAGTTTACAAATACATGGCTGCTAGTTCAGAGAGCTGTGACCTTCACAATTTTAAAGATATCGAATTACCAGCTATGCATTTTTGTTTCCCTAACACTGAAACCTACTGGCAATTGCTATTTATAAGCGTACTTGCACCATTATTACACAGCTTTGAAGAAAGTGAAATACTCCTTGTTCCCATATCTCTGTCAAAAATGGGAAAATAAAAGATAGGCCACAAGAAAAATGAGAAATCATGTTTATTTGTAGGAGAAAATAATATTCTTATGAATTTAAATGACAAACAAGTGTTTCAGGACCATGACTTAAATCATCTCACCTTCCACCCTCACAGGTTATTTATCTGCCCTATAGGCATTTGAGTTTGTGATTATATATGTGAGGCTTACTCGCTACTTCTAACTTCTGCCAACAATTCTGCCACAAATTATTTATAAGCTTGGATATCTTCTTTCTTCACTTTTTGAAACTACTACTACTTTTAACTTTCTAGCATTTCTTTAGAAAGAGCTGAATTTTCCAAAGTGTCATTAGCCACTGAGAATACTTCTTTCCTTTGTAGACAAACTAATGATAGCATCTTTGCTATAACCGCTTTTATTTCCGTAACTATCATTTTGACAATGTTTTGCTTAGATCAGTTACCAGGTTACATATAGTGAAAAAACAAAATCCTTTTTAGTTTTGTTAATTTGTTTGAGTTCTTCAATTCAAAAAAGATCATATCATTAGGTTATGTGGTCACATTTTATGTTCTACCCAATGAAATGGTTATAGGGATAACCATTTTATGTATGAAAATTCATGTTTTAATGAAATAGTTTACATTTTGCCTACAGTTCTTTCTCCCTGTTTTTGTCCCAGTGTGTTTCAATGCTTTGACTCCTCAACAGCTCCTTTCTAAATTTCCATATTATAAAGATGTAAAAGCAGCTGTTGTATTGAGTTTTCATAAATGCAATCCGACCCTAACGAACAGGAGAAATTAGAAAGGGCTGCTTATAGACACATTCAGAACATCTATTTAATCAGTGACAACGAAACATATAATTAATTTTAAAGGGAAACAGCAACATAACAGCGCACTTTGAAGGACAAAGCTTTCGTGACATCGCTCCCCAAGCTGAACACAAAGTTAAACACCCACACATACACAAAAATAGCTGTCTCTAAAGTGCCATCTGTGACGCTTAATATTTTGGGGGTGGGTGCGGGGGTGGTGGGGAAACTTGTGTGAGGTAAACCAACATGTGTTAGACATCAGCAAAAGATGAGGCAGTCAGAAACATAAGCCTTAACTGCAAGTCCTATAGTAGAAACAGCAATAACATTAACAGTTACCTAAACAAAGAAAACATAAAGAAATCTTTCCATAAACACAGAACAAAACTGTGTTCAGCCGAAAGTATTTCTGTAGTGTCTGGAAAGCAAGGTTGTTTAGTATTGCTGCAATGATCACAATTACCATTTTCCTGGGAGTGAGAAGGTTGTTTTTGTTTTCTTAAGTTATTGTAAAGTGCACATTAGTGAGTAAAGACAGTCCCCTTAGGTCAGCACCAATCTCATCGTGTGTGTGTAAACACAGATTAAGGCATTTTAAAAAGTTCATTCATTATCCAGTTGAATAGGGAACTTGCTGTACCTGTTTGAACAGAATGAAGAGAAGAATGCATTTGATATTGCAAAGGTACTGGATAACGAGAATGGGCGTTATGGAAATGTTCCATTTGTAGGCTCTATTTAAAATAGAATGAGCTTCTGAAAAAGAACCATAGTCTGAATCAAACTAGAAGTATCATGGTTCTCTCTCGTCTTGCAAAGAAACTGAATTTGATCTCTGGTTTCAAGATTTTCACTTCTCATATATGAAGGAAAGAAAAGCATTGGTATGTCATTAAGAGTGGGGGTCACCCTTGATGAAGTGTGATGTTTGGGAGCCACTCATCTAACTTATTTATGTTTAAAAATAGTGAGCTACAGAAATTCATTGCAATCATCTTGAACCAAAAGACTATCATGACCTAAATGATTAGGCATATTTCCTATGGATATAGGATCAGAAGAAGGCAAAGACAGGGAGAGGCTGCTTATGCCAAAAAAAAGATACATAAGCCTAAAAGCAGAAGTGAACAAACAGGGAAAAATTGTGGATGGTGGTTCTTGTTTAAAAACGTTCTAAAGGATTTCAGTAATGAGACTGGGGACGTAAAAGAATTGAAGAACAGTGCTAAGTCATGAAAGACAAACTTTGGGATGAAAAGAATCTGGAGTTGAAAATAAAAACAAGATTCTTACTTTTTCTTTCCTTTACATGCCTTTGAAATTCAGAGCATCGCTCTGGTGGACAGGAATATTAACAATTGGAATGCAAACTGAGTTGGTATAATAAGAAATATCAAAACTTTCATTTTAGTAATCAGAGTCGAGTCACAGAGGACAGCCCTGCTTGAAGCCCATTAACACATCATAATAACAACCACCTGATGTAATGAAAACAAATGAATTCCAAAGAAATAGAAAATGTAAGAGTGGGTCATTATCGCACACACTAATGAGGAACAGACTTTACCTGTTGTCTTGGGTTCCAAAGACATTTTTCAGTCCACCGAGGGCATTTACAGCAGGAAATATTTCATTCTTGTTTGGAAATTCTCTTTGGAACATGTTACAGGACTATTTTCTTGTCTTCAGCCTTTTTGTTTCAATTTCGCTAAGCTAAAATTTCTCTCTGTTGCTCATTACTTTTTTTGTAATTTTATAGAAAACAAGGATGTGAGAGAGCAGGGACAGAAAAAGCAAAGAGCTTAAAACATTATTGTTCTAAATCAAGTTGCTCAAATAATCAAGACAGACAATATCAGGAAGGACTTAACTCTTATTTATCACATTTCATTTTCTGGAATTTTTTTTTTTTTTTTTGTCATTACGATTGACAACCATGCCTGGCACAGTGTTTCAGAAAGGGATGAGTGCAGACCTTGGAATTTGTGTGGTTTTTGGTAAATTGGGATTCTAATCTGTTATGTGGGGTAAATAATGACAGTTCATGCTTTAATTCCAGGTTGGTTATGAGGATCACATTGTATGTCTTCCTACATATCTCTGCCCAGCTCCTGACACCATAGGAAGTTTAAAGCAATTTACATGCCAGTAGCCTGTCTCTTATACACATCTAGATGTGTATAAGAGACAGGTTCTAAATCAAGTTGCTCAAATAATCAAGACAGACAATATCAGGAAGGACTTAACTCTTATTTATCACATTTCATTTTCTGGAATTTTTTTTTTTTTTTTTTTGTCATTACGAATGACAGCCATGCCTGGCACAGTGTTTCAGAAAGGGATGAGTGCAGACCTTGGAAGTTGTGTGGTTTTTGGTAAATTGGAATTCTAATCTGTTATGTGGGGTAAATAATGACAGTTCATGCTTTAATTCCAGGTTGGTTATGAGGATCAAATTGTATGTCTTCCTACATATCTCTGCCCAGCTCCTGACACCACAGGAAGTTTAAAGCAATTTACATGCCAGTAGCTTCTAAGTCCCCCTACCTACTCTCCTTCTTTTCTGAATCCAACCCCTACCCCATCCCTCACCAACCACCCTGGAGGCAACTTCATAATATTACAATTTAGTTTGTCTTTCTCCCATCCTCTAAGCCATTACCCCGCCACTTCTCAGCTGAGAAAAATTGGCACATATGTGATATATTCCCATTGTATTTTAAGCTAAGATACAGCAAAGTAGGCTAGAATAATGCACATTTCTTCTCAACTAGTTGCAATTTGACTCTTTTCTTTTGTAGGAATAATCTTGTTTTAGGATTCTCGGTGCCTAGATCAGTGCCTGGAACCTAGTAGATGCTCAAGAGTTTGTGTAATAAATAAAACTGAATGATTTCATTTAGAAACCCTAAAGTACTGTACAAATGTTAGGTGTCTTATTCAAATATCATATCCTCTTTTGGTTCATTAGAGTTTCTATCCAATGCTGATACCCTGGAATGTCACAAACAAATGCTTCTAACAAGGACAGACATAGATAGATTCCAATTCTCATTCTCTCACTTATTAACTTTATGTTAATAAGTGATGAAACCTCTCTCAAACTCAGTGTTTTTGTCTATACAATGGAGAAAATAATACCTACCTCCCAAAGTGATAATGTCCACCTGACAGGAGTGCTGTGAGAACTGAGTAGTAGATGACAGCTGGCACAGCTCCTGGCTCTGAGGAGGCACTCAATCCATCTCCCTTGACTGACTAGATTAGCCTTGTGGACAAATCTGGGAGACCATGAAATCTTTATACATGGCTTTTAAATATATGCCATGCATTTTTTATGCCCTGCGTTTTGGTGTATGATTGTATTCTGGATGAATCCTACCTGTAACCAAGTCAGTCATGAAGGCAACTGCATTAGATGGAAAGCTACAAAGCAGAAATGCCAACCAGATCAAAACATTCCTCACTGGCTTACCACAAGTCCAAAAAAAAAAAAAAAAAGAAAGGCCCCACGGTTGACTGTTCAGAAATCCTTTATCTTGCAAATACACCACAGGGATACAAATTATTAAACTGCTAACTAATATTTTAATATAAAAATATAATGCAAAATAATCTCAGATTTGAAAGAGTCCCTAAATGCAGCAAGGGCATACATTTTACTTTTCTTGGGATAGTTCAAATTTATGCCTGTTTTTTGGCACAATTGTTAACAGTAGGTCCTGATACTCTTATCCTGGTTTGGATAATAAGTGGCATGGTCATCCTACCTAAAGATATCTGTCCAGTCTTCATCTGATACTTAAATGCTTTCTACAATATCCCTATCATATGGTTAGCATTTGGCTTGAACCATTTTTCTGACAGAGAACTTACTACCTCCTGAGGAAGTCTAATATATCATGGTTTGGTTTTCTTAGGTCTTCGTTAAAATAAATAAGATAATTGGGTCTGGTTTTTGCTTCTACCTCTTGGTTCTCACCATATGCTAGGGTTATACAGAACAAATCTGCCTCATTCCCTGCGTGACAGACCTTTGAATATTTGAAGAGAGCAGTCATGTCCTGCCTGAGTTTGCTCATTTTCTGACTTTGAATTCTGACTTTGAATTCTTATCTCTTAGTTCAATTGTTCTTCTTATAACTGGCCATTGAATTTTTTCATCTTTCTGATTGCACTTTTCTGAATGACTTACAGTTTATCTTTGTCCGTGCCTAAGTGAATTGCCCAGAAAACAACATAATACAACTATGGTTTGCCTAATATCAAGAAAAGGATGACCAAGACCACTGTCTTGGGGTATTATGTTTCTGATAACTAAACTAGAAATCCAGTAGTTCTGATCATCACATCAAACTATTATCTTTTTTAGAAGTTATTTTCCAAAAGCAAAGCCATGCTTTCTCCATTCCAGTAATTGTGAAAGTGAGATTTTGGTATTCACAGTAGAGGGTGAATTTTCTTTGAGGAATCAAGGCATTGAGAGAACACAGTTGTTAAGAAGGAAGGAACTTGTCCAGGAAGTGAAAGTTTGAATGTTTTCTTCCTGGGTGGGGGTATAGCAGAAGGACTCAAATCAATGAAGAACAGCAAACTTGGTGTGGACAGCATTATTAGTGTGAGCCAATGCCTCAGATTTTCATCCCTTTCCTGGACCAAGGGAAGGTTAACTTTTGTGCAGGGCCATGTGACTAGTGATGGTCAGTGGGCTTTGATAAGGAGTGATGAGCATTAATTTGAGGTATGAGATTTTTCATGTTTCCTTCCACTACTAAGTAGATTCCTGAAGCTTCATATTGAGAAAGAGTTGTCACTATAGTAATGCAGTCTGAAGCACTAAGCCCACATGGGAACAGCTGTCTTGGGGAGTCATCCACTTTCACACTTGTTAAGGCCTGCACTGACTGTGTACTTGTTATTAGAGGAGGTCTGAGTCTATATACATTGAAGAGCTAGTCAACACATGATTCATGGCTTCCATTTACTAATCACTTACCAAGTGATAAGCGCTGTACTAAGCACTATCCATAGATTTTCTCACTCTGTCTTTCTAATTATCCCCAAGACATGCATTAGTTCTAATAGACAAACACCAGAGGTGAGGTTAGTTCTTAAGAGGTTAGCTAGCTAGTTTCTGATCTGGGTCTGTATGGTGTCAAGCTGTATTCTGGCTGCTGCATTATGCTGCTCTTACATACTTAGCTATACTATTTTGGTGTCCCTGTTGACAAGATAAAGGTGATTATTTTAAGTGAGAAAAAAGAATACATTAGTGAATCATTCAACAATTCAATCTGTCTTTCAATAAGCTTTTATTGAGCAATAATTATAAACGTAGTGCAATGCTAGAGATTAGATATAAAGAAAATTAAGCCAAGGCCCCTACCCCTCTCACCTAACTTTTCTTCCTTTTTCTTTCCTTCATTTTATTGGGGCACAATTCTTCCATAGGTTTTTCCCCGTTTTTTAGGGATGTTGCCTAGGCTGGACTCAAACTCTTAGGCTCAAGGATCCTCCCGCCTTAGCCTCCTGAGTAACTCTCAGAATGAAATTCCTGGGATTTAAGAGATGCATGCCACCATGCCAAACTCCTTCCAATTCTTAATATTAATTCCAGTGAAATGAGTTCAATTACTGTAACTCTGGATATCTCTATAATTTTACTCACTCTGTCTCTGGGTAAGAAGAATGATGTAACGGATTGGTCATTTTGGATAACATAACTAAATATTATCAGTTCACCTTCCTTTGTTCTTCTTCTTGGGAGGGGACCAGACTTCTGGAAGCTCAGTTCTCCTCTCCTCTTTACTGTTTATCTTTTCTGTGCTAATTCCTTCCACCTGGGAAGGTCGGTTCTAACCCTGTGTTCCCTATAAGGCAGCGAGCTAATCAGTCTAATTTTGGAAATCAGTGGCCAAGTTCATTTGACTCTCACATTAGCCAATCTTCTCTAATGTAACTTCTATCAATAACAAAAGTGCCATTTTGGCGTCTGTGTTAGTTTTCTATGGTTGCATAAGAAATTACCACAAATTGCAAGGTAGAAAACACCACAAATGTATTTTCTCCTGGTTTCTGTAGGTGAGCAGTCTCGATGTGCTATCTAGCTCATTTCTCTGCTTGGGATCTCACTAGGCTGAAATCCAGAAGTTGGCTAAGGTTACAGCTCTCATCTGTGTTTCGAGTCCTTCCCCATGCCAACTGGCTGTTGGAAGACTTCATTTCCTTTCTGGCTTTCATTTGGGGGCTCCAGTCAGTGTCTAAAGGCTGCCCACATTTCTTACCCCATGATCTCCTACATCTTCATGCCAGCCATAGCAAATCAAACCCTTCTCCTGTTTTGCATATCTGGCTTTGATGACCAGTCAGAGAACACTCTTTGCTTTTAAAGGGCTCATGTGATCATTTCAGCCCACTTGGATAATCTCCCTATCTTAAGGCCAACTATGCCATATAACAAAATCCAAATGCAAGAGAAAAATTCATCATAGTCACAGTCCCAGAGATTATGCAGTACATGTATACTGGGTGTATGTGCTGGGGTAAGGAGGAACTTGAGGGTCACTTCAGAATTCTGACTATTTCAGCTTCCATCTTATTTTTTTATTATATTTCTCAAATTGTCTAGAAATGATGGAAGAGGAGTAGATTTTGTTTACTGGGGTTCCCTTAATGTCTTTGATAATTTCTTTTTTTTTTTTCCTCGTCTCTATTGTTTATGTGTATCTTCCTCTTTTTGCTGATAGAAAACTAAAGAAAAGTTGAATATACATAAATAACATATTCATACACACTCACAGACTTGTATTTTGTATTCTAATTGGAAGAAGGAAAAATTGCAAAGGTTAATGAATATATTAAAGCAGAAATTCCTGGAGCTGGGTAAGAATGGAGAGGAGTTGAAGGGGACCCATGGAGTAACTGTTCTATCCATAGTGTCAGTTTCATTCTTTCTCTCTTCTTGGAATTAGAATCAAATGGTTTTCGAAGGAGCACTAACCCTAACCCTAACCATAGTAGAATCCCCTTTAGGTGTGCCCAAATACAGGCATACCTCCTTTTATTGGTTTCTTCCTTAAATCCAAGATTCATTTTACCGTTTCTCAATAGGTTGCTTATTACAAAGTTTACTATGACTCTTTCTTTACATGCAGTCTGCCTACAAGAAATTATTAGAAACTTTCTCAGAATGAAATTCCTGGGATTTAAGGGTCCCCTCATATTATCTCCATATCTGTTATATTGTAAGACCTTAAATTAAAAATATATATATATCTCTAGTAGGCTATGTACAAATTTACAATTTTAGGCCTGGCAGGTTAGTTAAGGAAAGGCCGTGATTTATTACACTGATACCACCGACATAGGTAGCTAGAGCTCCTTATGTACAATACTCTTAAAACCTCTGAGATGTTCATAGCACGGTCTCATTTTGCATACAAAAAAAAGTTGGCAAGACCTTGTGGCTAGTCAGAAGTCAGAAAAGACAATGGCGAATGGAAATACATATTGTTTTATAATGACTTTTCTGTTCACTGGAAGAAAACAGCATGTTAATTACTGAATTGAATGTGAACACTAAGTTGTTTTGTAAGACGCTTGCTATGAAAAGTTTAAATAAGAACAGAATCATCTTTGTCTATAAAGTGCAAACTATGAATTCACCTAAAATCATACAACCTATGAGAAACTATCTAAAAATATTCACTTCTATAAAAGATGGATATTCCTGGTGGGAAAGAGATTTGATAATGAAATTAATTCTACTCCATCATTTAAGCCCATGACATAATAGATGACGACAGTAAATGATCAAAATGTATGATTTTTCTGTAAAAACACTCAAATGAAAAAATAAAATGATTCTGGCAAATTAACTGGAAATAGGACATATCTTCTTTTATTGTCTTTCACTTGGCAGATACTGCTTTTTTACAAAGGGAAGATTTGTGGCCATCTTGCATCCAGCAAGTCTATCAGTACCACTTTTTCAACAGCACATGCTAACTTTCTGTCTCTTTGTAACATTTTGGTGATACTCGTAATATTTCAAACTTTTTCATTATAGTGATCTTTGATGTTACTATTGTAAATTTTTGGAGCACCATGATTTGTGCCTGCTAAAATCAGAAAATTTAACAAATGTGTGTGTCTGCCTGCTCCACTGACAAGCCATTCTTTCTTCTTTCTTCCTCTCCTCAGGCCTCCCTATTTCCCAAGACACGACAATATTGTATTATAATTAGGCCAATTAGTAAGTAAATAATGACCTCTAAGTGTTCAAGTGAAAGGAGGAGCTGTGTGTGTCTCACCTTAAATCAAAAGCTCAAAATGATTAAGCCTAGTGAGGAAGGCATGTAGGAAGACAAGATAGGCTGAAGCTAAGCCTCTTGCCACAAACAGTTAGCTAAATTATCAATACAAAGGCAAAGTTCTTGAAATGAAAAGTATTATTCAATTGAACACATGAACGATAAGAAAGTGAAATACCCTTATTGCTAATATGGAGAAACTTTTAGTGATCTGGATAAAAGGCCAAATCAGCCAGAGCATTTCTTTAAGCCAAAGCCTAATCCAGAACAAGACCATACATTTCTTTAGGTTTATGAAAGCTGAGAGAGGTTAGGAAACTGCAGAAGGAAAGTTGGAAGCTAGCAGAGGTTGGTTCATGAGGTTTAAGAAAAAAAGGCATCTCCATATGATGAAAGTACAAGATAACGCAACAAATGTTGACGTAAAAGTCACAGCAAGTTATTCAGAAGATCTGAGATTCTCGATGAACATGGCTACATCCAGGGACAGATTTTCAATGTAGATAAAACAGTTTTCTAATGGAAGAAGATGCTTTCTGGAGATTTCATACCTAGAGAGGAGAAGTCAGTGCT
>NW_012101854.1:575218-598154 GCF_000951045.1 Mandrillus leucophaeus
TTCCTTCTTTCCTTCCTTCCTCCCTCCTCCCCTCCCTCCTTCATTTCCCTTTCCCTTTCCCTTCCCTTCTCTGCTTCTTTAGTTGTGTGAAAGCTGACTCTGCTGCTAGGGGCTGTTGCATCTGGGGATTTGAAGTTGAAGCCAATTTTCATTTACCATTCTGAAAATTCTAGGGCCCTTAATAATTATGCTAAATCTACTCCGCTGTCTTTTATAAATTGGACAACAAATCCTGGGTGACAGTGCATCTGTTTACAGTATGGTTTAGTGAATATTTTAAGACCATTGTTGAAGCCTACTTCCCAGCAAAAAATATTTCTTTTAAAATATTATTGCCCATTAACAATGCTCTCAGTCACCCAAGAGCTCTGATGATAATATACAAGGAGATAAATGTTTTCATGCCTGATAACACAACATCCATTCTTCGGCCTATGAATCAAGGAGTAATTTTGACTTTCAAGTTTTATTATTTAAGGAATATATTTCATAAGGCTATTGCTGCCATAAATATTGATTCCCCTGATGGATCCAGGAAGAGTAAATTGAAAACAGTCTGGAAAATCTTCACCATTCTAGGTGCCATTAAGAACATTCACGGTTCATGGGAGGAGGTCAAAATTTCAACAGTAACAGGAGTATGGAAGAAGTTGATTCCAACCCTCCTAAATGACTGTGAGAGGTTCAAGACTTCAGTGGAGGAAGTAACTGTAGATGTGGTGGAAATACCAAGAGAACTACAATTAGAAGTGGAACCTGAAGAAGTGACTGAATAGCAGCAACCTCATGATAAAACTTGAAAAGATGAGGAGTTACTTCTTACAGAGGAGCAAAGTAAGTGCTTTTTTGAGCTAGAATCTTTTCCTGGTAAAGACAATTTGAACACTGTTAAAATAACAACAAAGAATTTAGAACAGTACATAAACTTAGTTGATAAAGCAGCAGCAGGGTTTGGGGGGATTGATTCCAGTTTTGGAGGAAGTTCTACTGGGGGTAAAATAGTATCAAACAGTATCACATACTACAGAAAAATATTTTATGAAAGGGAGAGTCAATCAATGAGACAAACTTCATTGCCTTATTTAAGAAATTGCCACAGATACCTCAACCTTCAGCAACCACCACCGTTATCAGTAAGCAGCCATCAAAATCGAGGTGAGGTCCTCCACCAGCAAAAAGATTATGACTTACTGAAGAATCAAATGATAGCATTTGCAGCAGCAACATATTTTAATTAAGTTATACACATTGTTTTGTTAGGTGTAATCATATTGCACACTTAATAGACTTAATAACACACAGTATAGTGTACACATGACTCATACGTGCTGAGAAACCAAAAAATGTGTGTGACTCACTTTTTTGCAATATTCTCTTCACTGGGGTGGTCTGGAACTGAACTTGCAATATCTCTGCCGTATGCCTGTATACCAAAGGAGCTCATAATAATTTCAGAAACATCCTGCTTCAGGGCTACTAAAGCAGATCCCAAGATTACTGAATTCCATAGACACACCCAGTGTTGAGTTGGCAAATCACCTTCTATGTTGAGTGGCATATCTGATAACTGGAGATCATACAACTATAAAATCAAGGCAAATATTGAAGTCCTTTTCTTCCAGGCTTGTTGAAAAGAAATGAAGACTTGCTCTTTTTTTCATGTATTCTGGGTTGATGTTTAAGAATTACAAGGATTTCAGCCAACAGAATCTTGTCAAAATTCCTGAATTGATTCTTCATGGCTGTGAGTCCTCATGCTGTGCAGTGTTGGTCACGCTGCAGTGCAGAGCATGGCATGCTTCCCACTGGCAACAGGGTGTTAGACCACTGGCTTCTCTCCAGTATTAACACAATCATTTCTGCTTCTGGGGATACTGTGCCACCTTTTTATGATGGATGAAGTGTCTTAAATAGGCTTTCAATTTATTCATTTTAACAGTTGCCTTTGTTGAATAGATACTAACTGCTTATTAGAAACCTATTTATTGAGGATGAGAAGTTATATCATAGACACATATCAAATTTATGGTTACTAAATCTCACTTAATATGCTTTGAATATTCTAACCTTTCAAACAAAAATAGCTGCTATTTAATAACAATGTATGATTTTTATTTTCTCAGGCTTATTTACACAATGTTAAAAACAATGTGATAGATCCCTACTCTATATTACTTGTAGTGGTTAAGAATTTCAATAAATGTGTTTTTAATATTCATTTGATTTGTAATCAACAGAAATTATCTTATTAAATGTGTGAGATATTTATAATATTTATTGTAATATGTTACTCCAAATTCCTCCTAATCTTCTACTACCTCTCTTGGGAAGAAGTGCAATCTCTGTTATTAGAAAAAGGATTACTTAATTTCTTCCACAGCAAAGCCCTGTAACAGGGCTAAACTATCTGGTTGGTGATTCAATTGACAAATTGGCAGCTAGGATTCTCACCCAAGCAACAATGAATGAGAGAGTTTGCTGTTTTCAAATGTGACATGTTCTCTCATTCAAAAAGCTGACAGCAGTTTTACATGCTTCTGGTATACTGAATAATTGAATTCGGCCATTTTCAGAATACCACACTAGTGTTTTGTTATTATTATTTTGTACTATTGGTTATGAGATGAGTGTAGTCTCTCTTCACTGAGGCTGATGAGGCTTTCAGTTGACAGCTGACATTTCTAAACCTTTCATCAAAAGAAAGGGCTACCTAACATCTGGCATTTCCTGTTAAAAAGACTGTGAATTGAGATATCTGTAATTTGAATTGTTTTCTACTGATTTTTTTTTTTTATTTTCTGATTTTTAAAAATGCTAAAAGACTTTTTAATAAATTTAATCCATCTTGCTGGATTCCTTTTAAGCAAATAAGTTGTAAGAAAAGCAGCAAAATTTATAAACGTAGAATATATAGATTCTTGCTGTCAGAAACCATGTTTTCTATTTGGGGAGTGCTTTAATATCTCAAAAAACAAACTTCTATACAAGATTGGTATTTTAAAATGTAAACTGGAATTGAATAACTAACAGGAAACAAGATATTTTAGGTAAGAATAATGAAGTTAAGTTCAGAGTCCTATCTGACCCCCATAATAACCCCAGTGAAGGTAACTACTTCCCAAAGGGCATTAGGATATTTTCATGAGGTCATCAACAATAAATAAATTATTATACATGTTGTTTTAAATGCTTCCAATACAATTTATTTTATTATCAAATGATTTGATTGGAGTCATCTTTTATAAACATGAAACATTTGTTATAGTGTTTTTTTTTTTTTTTAATCCTCTGACTGTTGATTATCTTCTTCTGTAGACAAGAGTCAGGCATGTTGTAAGCATTATCTGGGGACTTGAGCATTTCCTGGCAAGCCATTTTACAAAGGTCAACAGAGCAAGAGATTATCCCCTATTGGTTATAGAAGCTAACCCATCCACTTCAAAAGAGCCAAGAGTTTCTTGCTCTTTGTGAAATCAGTTATAATCAATGGGATGTAAAGATTACATTTCTGCCTCTAGTCACACACCCCATTTCTTTTGCATTAGTATTGATTTAGTCAAGAGTCTATTTAACCATTAAAGGCATTACTGTATTCCCAAATCCTGCATTTAAAGAAATCCAGAGTGTCTTATTGAGAATTAAGAAAACAGATGGGTCTATCTCCCTTAAGTTATATTGGATTGGATTATATTGAAAAAAATCATCATTGGGTAGTTATTTACGCACATGGAGGAATTGCCTATGATTTTTGAATAAGCAGAATAGTTGTTTCAATTTTGAGATAATAATGATAAAATAAATAATAACATAGTTATTGATTAAATGAGCCAGGCCTTATAGTGAGCTTTTTGTATACATTATGCATTTAGTCCTCAGAACAAAGCAGTTTATATACCACTTTGCTGATTAAAAAATGGACACAATTAAGTAATTTATGCAAAATCACACCACTATTAAGTGTTGACCCTAATATTAAAACTGGAATCTGTCTGAAGACAAAGCCAATACTTTAACCACTATGCTATACTATTTCCAATACTTTAAAATACATTTGGTGTTCTGAAAATTTAGTTGCTTTTACATGACAATAAAAGTTGTTGAAAGTCACTTCCTGGTGTGTTACTCAGTGTCTTACAGGAATCTGGCCTTTATCCAGCTTTCTTGAAACATTGAACAGCTAAACTACTTAATTGTATTTTCCAATGATAATTTCCAGCTCATTAGAAAAATATCCATGTGAAATAGTATTTATCACAATGAGTGAAACCACAGTTACTTGGTTCTCTTGTTACTATGTGTTTTTTGTTTGTTTCTTTAATAATAAACTTCAACTGAAAATAATACAAAATGTGTGATGTGTTTACAGAAAAAGGAAGGAAGGAAGGCAGGAAGGAAAAAAGGAATGAAGGAAGGAAAGAAAAAAGGAAGGAAGGAAAGAAGGAAGGAAGGAAAGAAGGAAGGAAGGAAGGAAGGAAGGAAGGAAGGAAGGAAGGAAGGAAGGAAGGAAGGAGGGAGATTGAAGGGGAAAGAGAATGAGGAAAGAAAACAGATGAGTTTTGGAGATATTGCTGCACCCTAGCACATGTTTTAATTCTTGAGGTCATTCTTCGAATATGTGACTTGAATGTTTATGGCCATTTGCCTCTACTATTGCATGTTTGCAAAAATGAGTGAAAACAGATTTTAAAATGAAAATAAGCTATTGACTCATGCCAAATATGTATTTGGTATTGACAAAGAAACACATTAAGAGCTAATTTCTTTTAATTGAATGTTTATTCCCTGGTTGGCACAAATCCATCTACTAATAGGTTCAACAATTATGTGAATGCATGTGTTAAATTTATATGAATAGCTCTATTGTTGGGAAAACAATTAACCAAATGTCCACAACATTGTCTTATCTAATACTTTACAGTAATTCTGAAGGAGAATCAGTAGAGACATTGAAGCAATGAAATATCTGAATATTAACAATATGATTTTGCATCAAATGCATTTCAGAATCTGAGTGAATGAAGAATATGAACAAGGTAAGAAATCTTTTTAGGTTTTGGGCAAAATGCAAGTTCTGAACAAAAAGACAAAAATATAGAAGAAAATTTATTTGGGAAGTGTATGTGTAACTCAAGAGTTGACGAGCCATCTAATAGAATTTATCTTTTTTTTTTTTTTTTTACCTGAACCAGATGGCCCCTCCTTAATTAAAATGAGTGCATGGTTCCAAAGCGTTCATTGCAGTCTCCCCAAGGCCCAGTTGTACCACAAATGATTCTCACTTCTGGGAAAATATATTGTCTTCCTACATAACAAGAACCTTTGAAGCAACCTTCCTTGCAACTCAGTCTCCTTCTTTTTCTTAGTCTAATTATCTTTCAAAAATAATCAGAATTGTAATTTAAATATTACAGTACATAATTAACCACACTGGTTGACAGAGAATGAGAAATTGTGGCTCCAGGCAAGCATCAAAATTAATATATACAATTGGGAATACATCTTGTTATGAAGGAGTGTCATCTGTCTAGTATGCAGAGAGAAGCTGAGCTGAGCAGTCCGGGCCCTCTTCTGACCGGACAACTATCTTGGGTAAGGTTGATGAAATCCCATGCACAGTCTGCCCAGTCCTACTCTTTCTGATGCTTTGTTTTCTGTTTTCCTCGGTGAAATTTTTCTGAAACTCCCCAATGACCACCTCTTTCATCTTCTTAAAAGTCTCTGGCTTCTTTTAGGTGTGAGCATTTGTAGGCAATTGTTTGCTCTTATTGTTTCTATTTTAGCTTCATGACCAGTTGTGAAGGGTTCTCAGGTCTGGCTCTTTCCCAGGCATATTGCAGAAAGGTGGCTTTGCTGTGCACCCTATATTTTAATGCACTGGGGAGGATGGAATGGCAAATAAGCTGTAATTAAATCTTTGTGTGCCACAGGACCAAGTATCATCTAAAGGCTGCTGAGTTGTGAGACTGAGCTAAAACATTGTTGATTCTTACAAAAGAAACAGGCACCCCATGCATGGCAAGTAGGTTCTTTCTGGTTTTCACCAAAAATTGGGCTTATCAAGATTTCTGACATATTGTTGTTTTTCAATACTTTTCAGCTAAAGGACCGTGTTGGGCTGTGTAAAAATGATGGATGTCAAAATGTTGCCTCTCAGTTAGGAATTACCAGGATTTGCCCTCTGAAATTAATTTTAAAGGAAAATATATCATCTTTCTTCCTTTTTTAAGAATGCAAAAAGCAACCCTAGGCTGTAGCCCAGATTTCCACAAGAAGCAAAAGGAATCAGCTGAAGTATTAGCTGAATAAAGGAAGATAATAAGACAAGGAAAGAAATAGAGAATTAGTGATGATTTCACAATCAAGTAGAGTCTTTTGGTTGGCCTCATTGTTAACTTTGTGAACTTTATAATAACATTTTGCCCACATTTGCAGCTTCCCTGCTGGTACAGCATGCTTACTCTTGTGGTCTCTATTCTTTTTGGTGGTGGTTGTTATTTTGTAATTCCCTTGTGTTGGTTTTTTCCTCCCGAAGAGGCATCATGTAATGGATCCATTCACCAAATTTTTTAATTGGGTCCATTGCTTCTACCATGAAAGAAAAGCTGAATGCTGACATTTTTCATCGAAATCCTGTGCGCCTTTACTGAAAGCGAAGAAAAGATAATGGCTCTGGCAGCTATTTTCTAATAAGGTCTTCCCCTTAATGGCCTTAGAAAGTAAATTAGAAAACATGGCTGCAGTTGGTGTGTCTTGATCGGATACATTTTTCTTGCCCAAAGGATGTAGATGCTAGGCAGCATTGCCTCAATTAGATGCCACCTTCTTCCCCAGAAATGGAAACTTTTTATGTAGCTTTCACTTTAAACTGCACAGGAATGTGGATGACTGCATCTAACTGTAAGCAAGTCTGATAATAAGCTGAGCTTATGATGGAAACAACCATTTGTTACGTTTGCCTTTGATTGTAAATAGCACTAAATGTCTCTTTTCTTCCAATGTTGTCCCCAAATTAAGATTTATTTGTTTAGAACTCAAAAAACATTTATTTATCTTTCTTTTTTTAAAACAGAAACAATGATAATAGATGACTATTTTTTCCAGTGTTTAGCGACCAATTTCACAGATAATTAAATTACTCTAACAAGAAGATTAATCAACTTTTAATATGAAACTGCAATGTTGATTTCATTGCATATGTATTTTATGCTACTCTCATATATGCCAACTAGAAGTGTATGTATGTTAAAATACCTATACCCACTCGCACCCATGGCTATTAAACAATTAACCCACTTTTCATGGGTAATCAACCCACAATAATTTGGTTTGGGTGTTCATTACCCAGATTAATTCAAATAAAAAAGACACAGTGAGGCAGAAATTGGATAAGTGGATACTATCTAATCCCAGCTGTCTTGATTTTCCATAGGGAAGTCTGAACTGGATTTTGACAAAATACCTCTCTTCATCACAACCCCTCCAATCAAATACAGTGTGATTTTTTTTCTGTTTCTTAAATTATTCTTCCATGAGTTGTATGTAGTTAATAGTCTTCAAAATTCTGAAAGACTAAGTTTAAAAAAATCTCCAACTCTCCCACACCCAAATCCTACTCAATTAAAATTTACTTTATTTACATATATATTCATATACATAATATACAAAACAATAAACATAAAACAGATAGTGAAGCCTTCTTAAAGGTATAATGAATTGACTTTAAATGTTTAGCAAAAAAAATTATAAAATCTAGAAATGATGTTCAGTTCTTCTATTTTTTTTTTTTTTCTTCATTTTGTAGCCTCCAGCTGCTGTCAGTTAATCAAGGGCCAAAAGAACTCAAAGAACAATATGTGTCAGCTCAGGGTATTTGCTTTCTTTCATAATTTAACTCCGGCTTAGAGGACCAAGGCATATGTATCTTTATATGATAATCAGTACCCAGGAAGATTAGTTTTTTTTATATCATTGGATCTATCCACATGTAAAAATATGACAGAAAATAACCTAAATATTCAAACTAAGGGAATTTAAAATAAATTTTGGTATGTCTATGCAGTATGAGGACTCATTTAAAGTGATGTTTATGAAAACTGTTTAATAACACGGACAACGCTTATATGTTCCTTCAGTGATTCTTAACCCTGGCTACACTTTACAGTCATCTAGGGTGCACTTAAAAGAATAAATATGACTAGCGCCACCTCCAGGGATTCTGATCTAATTGGCTTTGACTGGGATCTGAGCTTAAGTGTATTTTAAAATCACAGAGGATTATTATTTTCTATAAAAATCATGATGCCAACTTGTAAATATAGTATAATTAAACTGTTTTTAAAATACTCCAAATATTCTTGTAGGCAAGAAGGAGATCTACAAATAAATGTTTTCAAATAATGTGTTGTTGAACTTAGGTAATGCAACTTTGAATAGCAATTATTTTTCATTCAGATGTATTTTCACACTGGGTATGTGTTTGTTGAGCTTAAATTTATTTAAAATGAAATTAAAGGCAAATAATATTCAAATATATATTTGAAAAAGGAATTCTGTACATCTACACACACAAGCACCCAGTCTCTTGTGTTTAGACTGTTCATTCACATATCGAAGTATGACGTTACTCTTTGAAGGACTGAGCCATACCCTTTCACATATATCTTTATCAGAACATAGGAAGTCGCATAAGTGAGCATTATATGTAGAAAAACACTGGTGGATAAGCACATAGATGGTTTTCAATCCTAGCTGTTCTATCCGGAGTGAATGTTACATTCTAAGACACAGAAAACAACCCCAGAAGAAAGCTTCAGAGAAATATTAGGAGAGTTTAAGGATAGCACTCAAGTCAAATCTTTTGTCTCCCATTTTAAGTTAAAGACACTTATAAAGAATTTTCTTTAAGAGTAGTGTAATGCAGATGCTTAAATATTTTGTGCATAGCATGAATATTATATTCTGTAACCACAATTAAGTCTTCTGGGTTTTATTCAGTGATTTAAAAAATAAAGCCATTTTTGTTGTGGTGGTGATTAGTTTTATGTGTCAACTTGACTGGGCCATGGGATGGCCAGACATTTGGCCAAACATCATTCTGGATGTATCTGTGAAGCTGCAGATTAAAAGTTGACTCTATGGACTGAGTAATGCAGATTGTCCTCACTGATGTGGATGGGCCCCATTCAATCAGGTGAAAACCTGAATAGAACAAAAAGCCTGAGTAGGAGGGAACTCCTCCTGCCTGATTACTTTGAGTTGGAACATAGGTCTTCTGATTTAAACCAAAACAATTCTTCTTGGGTCTCAAGTCTTTCAGTTTCCAAACCAATTTATACTATCAGTTCTTCTGGTTCTGAAATCTTTGGTGTCAGACTAGAACTACATATTAGCTCTTCCTTGTCTCCAGTTTGCCAAATTAAAATCTTGGGGGTTCTCAGCCTCTGTAATCGTGTGAACCAATTCCCTATTACACACACACACACACACACACACACCCTGTTGCCCTATTGGATTGTTTCTGCGGAGGACTATAAACTAATGTCTAATGATTAATACAATTAGTATAGTCATGAAAAATTATTTACTATGCAAATAAATAGTAAAATAGTGTGACCAGATTTTAGTTTAGTCTATGAGTTGAATATTACTCATCTTAGGCAACATGAAAGAGACTGTTTCAAATATTAAAGCCTTACACAATTTTTACTTCTACTGAATTGCTTCATATGATGCAAAATTTTAGTTAGTTTCACATGTAAACAATGGTTGTTTAGTAAATCCTTAAAAAAAAAAAAAAACACCACTGGAACTTCTAATGGTTTTCTTTTTTTTTTTTTTTTTTTTTTTTTGAGACGAAGTCTCGCTCTGTCACCCAGACTGGAGTGTAGTGGCGCGATCTCGGCTCACTGCAAGCTCCGCCTCCCGGGTTCACGCCATTCTCCTGCCTCAGCCTCCGGAGTAGCTGGGACTACAGGCGCCCGCCACCGTGCCCGGCTAATTTTTTGTATTTTTTGGTGGAGACGGGATTTCACCGTGGTCGCGATCTCTTGTCTTCGTGATCCGCCTGCCTCGGCCTCCCAAAGTGCTGGGATTACAGGCGTGAGCCACCGCACCCGGCCTCCCTTTTGTTTTCTGTATTTATATAATGAACACAAGTCTTCCCCAAAGCTTCAAGACTATTCACCTTTAATTGAAAATCTACTTATTTCCCGAAGACATTCTTCTCAGAGTCCCTTGAGTGTATGTTTTCTATACAAAATGATTGATTTCCAGGTTTAGTGCATAGCTACTATTCTCATGCCTCAATTTCATAGCATTCCTGAACTAGACCCACTGATCCCGGACTCAGTATCTCCAGATTTCGGATATTCTTAGATTATTGATCCTACATATTCTCCAATAACTCTTTCCCAAAGTATTTTAGGGAGATACTTTAGCAATAACACTCTTTAAAAAAACAGACAGTGTGTTTTCTTTATCTTTATTGCTGAAATAGAATTCTGAGTACACAGTGTTAGAATGACTTTTTAATTCTTCCTTGCCACTTTAAAGACATTGCTCTGATGCCTATTGGTTACTTGTATTATAGCTGTTGACATTCTAGTTTTTTATTCATCATTCTCAAAGAGATTTTATTTATTTAATAATCTATTTATTTTTGAGAGATGGTCTTACTCTGTTGCCCAGGTTGGGGTGCAGTGGCATGCACATGGCTCACTGCAGCCTCAACCTCCTGGGCTCAAGCAATCCTCCCACCTCAGCCTCCCCAGTAGCTGTGATAACTGGTTCACGTCACCATACATGGCTATTTTTTTTAATTTTTGCAGAAACAGGGTCTCTCCATGTTACCCAGGCTGGTCTTGAACTCCTGGGCTCCAGTGATTCTCCTGCTTCAGCCTCCCAAAGTGTTGGAATGGCAAGCTTGAGCCACCATGCCGCACTCTCGGAAGGATCTTAAACATTTGAGAATGGGATCAGGGAGTTACTCTGAAGTTTATTGGGAATGAGTATTGATTCGAATTTGTTTTTCCTTACTGCACTTAGAATTCATTGGAATTTTTGAAATTGAAAGTTTATTTCTTAATTGATTTTGAAAAATTCTCATCCCTTAACTTTCTGGACATTGCCTTTTCTCCATTCTCTTTCTCTTTTCTATTCTTCTGTGACTTTGATTACAAATAAATTGCGTCTTTGGACTCGTCTCTTTGCTTCCTGTTACTTCTGTAATCTCTTTTTTATGTTTTTCATCCATTTGATTCCTTCTACTGCATTGCTAGTTTATTCTGCACATATGATAGTCACAAATTCTCTAGACAGCTGTGTCCAATCTGGTTCTTAAATCTTATACAATGTTTCTAACCTCAATGATTGTGAAATTTATTTCCAGTAGTTTTATTTAATCTTTTTTTCAAACCTCTTAAGCATTTCCGATAGTCTCTGGTTCCTTGCTCATGTTTTGGACTCCATCATTTATTTCTTTGAATATTTTTATTAATACTTTTTTTGTGTGTTTGATGATTCTAATATCTGAAGCCCTTGGGGATCTAAATATAGTATTTATTGTTTCTGCTTTTAATATTTTTCTCACTCATGGTGATTTATTTCCTTGTGTACTTGATATTTTTCTTTCTATTGTGAGTTCATACTTACCTGGACTTAATCGATAAAAATCCGATGGAGCCTAAATTGACAGGCTTCCCTCTTAAGTGTAAATATGTTTGTTTCCATTGAAACAATATGTTTTTAATTCAATTTATTATCGTGGAGTTTCTTAGACTATAGTCTTTTCGTGGTCACCACAATAAACAGACTCACATGAGATTAGGTCTATAATCATAATTCTCAGAGCAAGCTATTACTGCCATTTCTATGATTAATTTCCCAGCTGTACCTTGTCAACTGACATGGTTTCTCTTTAGTTCTCCTTGCTACAAACAGAATATATATAGCATACTCACCTTCGGTGAGAGGGGAACACTATTGAGGTATCTAAACTTTGTGTGGTGAAAGGAATCCTCTCCTTCATCTCCTTCCCCTACCTTTTGGGGATCAGAGGCTCGTTTAATTTTTCCCAAGTGTTAAACTTAACACAAAACTGTGGCTCTCAGTATCCATTTTCACCCAGGGATACCACACCTTCCATGTTTACTTAAAACTCTGGCTTCAGAATTCTGCTTTTTTTTTTTTTTTTATTTTTAGTCCCCAAGAAATTAATCTTCTTATTTTGACATTAGCATATTTAAAGAAAATTCATTATAATTTACCAGTATCTAAACGTTTTGGAAATGGAAGATTTTTCAAATGATTTATCTACCATAATGGTGTCATATGGAATCACTAATACTCTTTCTACACACAAGTGTTCTTAAAATAACCGTTCCTTCTTCTCTAGACCGCACAGCCCTTTATGTACTTGAACGTAGCTACTGAGATTGAACGCTTTATATCTTTGCGTGTGTGTGTGTGTTAGGCATCCTCCTGACCTGTTCAAAATTTCCCATTTGACATCATTTCAAGTTCACTTAACATACTGAACTATTACCTCTGAGCGCATTTCCGTTGGCACTGTCTATATTTCAATAACTGAGGAACATACTATAAGTAGGTCCTGACAAGAACAGAGCAGAGTATCACGGTCACCTCCCTCAATCTCTTTCATTAATATAGCTTAGGAGTAAGTTTACAATTTCATGTGCAGTAACAGAACATTTCTCTTGTGTTGGTGGTATTTTAAACCCATATGCCTTAGATGGTTGCTAAGCCACACTTTCCCTTCTCATACTTGTAGAATTGTTTTTACTAAACCGAATGCCATCACTTGATATTTGTCCTTATTATTCTTCATTTTATTGGGTTAAAGTCACTGTATTAGGAGTCTAATATGGACTTATTTGTCATCTTTCCTAGCTTTAAAGTATTTGCAGTTATTCAATATTTTATATTCTTCCATCTATTTTATTCAGTTAAATTTCATGAATATATTTCAACATTTAATCTTTTTATTCCAAATTTCAGTTTCCCACCACTGAAGATATTTCCTAAACCTGTGAGTGTGTAAGTGAGTGTATGTGTGTATGTGTATGCTGTCCTAGCAATCGATTATTAAAGATGAAATATTACATCAAGGTGAAGATTAGGAACTCAGAATAGAAGTGTAAAAGAAATAAGACATGCATGTAAATGTAAAAGCCACAGGCTGGATTAATATGCAAATTTGCTTTAAATTTTATAACTCCCGGCAAGCATGTGCTGGGTTGGCTGGTTAAAAATTAATTTAATTACTTCTAACATACATTTAAATGTCTTTGAAAAGTATGACACAACACTGAGGATAGAAGTTGCAGAAAATTGGCTTCATCTCTACCAATCTTTGTCAAACATTCTTTTCTGTCATTACTGTAATTAATTCGGTCAATAATTTTAACTTATGAATTATAAAAAAAAGATTTAAACCAAAACATAATTTTCTTTAACTGTATACATTAAAATAACTTAAGAAGAAGAATCTTATTTATTCCCCCACTGCACTGGCATTTATTGAGAACCTTCTACATTGCTGACACTATTGTAAGTGGTGGAGATGCAGCATTTGAAATCCCTGTCCTCATGGGGCTTATAAGAAGCCAGATAATAAACAGTCACATACTGAATAATTAATGCAAATATATAGTATGTCAGCTTGGAGCAAATACTATGATGAAAGAAGGATGGGATGGTGAAATGGTAATATTTTGGGAAGAGAGGGGTTTGTAATTTTAAATTGATTGTTTAGGAAAAGCTTCATTGAAAACAAAATGGCATTTGAGCAAAGACATAATGTAGCTGAGAGAGTGGGTGTGCTTAAATGTGGGGAAACACAAGTTCGAAAGCTTTAAGGCATGAGAGTATATGGAATATTCCAAGGTATCTGGAATGGAGTAGGCAAGGAGGAGGTTGTTATAATATTAGATGAGGTTGCAAGGGCAGGGATGAAATATGGCTAGATTTTCATTATATTTTGAAAGGAAAACAAACAATTTATCACCAGATTGGGTTAACCACGTGAATGAAAGAGGTATCAATGATGAAACTGAAATTTTTGACCTAAGTACCTGTACTTATGGAGTGGCCATTCAGTTGGATGGGGAAAATTGTAAGATATTTATGTTTGTTGGTGGAAGATCAGGAGTTTATATTAGAAATGCTGATTTTGGCATGTCTATTAAACATCAAGTAGAGATACCAGATGAGTAGTTGGATATCTGAGTGGGGAGTTCAGGTGACCCATGTTGTCTATTGCTGAATAACAAACTACCCCAAATTTAGCGGCTTTCAATAATAGTTTATTACTATTTCTCACAATTCTGTAGATTGTGCTCAGCTTAGCGTTTCTTGTTTTGAGTCTTTCATGGCTGCAGTTAAATGAAGGCAGAGACTGGAGTCATTTGAAGGCTTGACTAGGCAGTGAAGGACCCATTCACATGGTGTGCAGTCCATGCTAGCTGTAAGCTAGGATTCAGTCAGGGCTGTTTATAGAGCATCTACATGTGATCTTTCCTTGTGGCTTTGGTTTGCAAGGAGGCTGAGTTCCAAGAAAGAGATCCCAGGAGCAAGGGATTGATCCAAATGCAAGCTGTAACACTTCCTATAGCCTAACTTTGGAAGTTACACAGTCTCACATCTGTTGTATTCTACTGGTTGAGAGTAATTTCCAGGGTCGCCCCAGATTCATGGGGAGTTATGAAGGAATGAGAATATCAGTAGATGTGGCTCATGGAAGGCTATTTTTAAAGGTTAGCTACTACAACATGATAAACAGATTGAGTGTCATAAAATATATGGATGGCATTCAGTCATAAGACATGATGAAATCAGTAAGGTGGTAATACAGAGAAAAGAATAGGATTCCAAATGGAGGGAGCCCTGAGATACTTTGATTTACAGGTTGAGGAAGAAGAAGAAACAAGCAAAGAAGATGAGAAAGAAAGGCCAGAGAAATAGGAGAAAACAAAACAAAACAAAACAGGAGAGTGTAGTGCCTGGTTTCCAAAGCCACAAGGAGAATGTTACCAATGATGGCAAGTGTTGCTGATAGTGCAAGAAGTTGTCAGATGAGAACTGGCCACCTCAACATGAAAACCATCAGTATAGCTTCAGTGGAGTCATGAGGAAGACTTCAGTGGAGTCATTGGGATGCTTTTATGAGCCACTTTGATGAGAAGAGTTAGAGGTAGTCAGTCTAGCTATCTTTTTAAAAAATGTTTATATTACAAGGCAGAAGCAAAGAGAAGTATTTGGTTGAGGGGATCAGGAAGTCAAAAGATGAGTTTTTCTTCATAAAAGTATGTTTATATGCTAACAGAAACGATGCAATGCAGAGAGAAAAATTTAGGATCCAAATAGGTCAAGCTGAGTTGTTGGTCCTCTGTCCTTAAGTAGATGAGAGGACACTAATGGAAGAATGACCTTGGATTTGCAGTGTGAAAAGTTCACGCAAAATAACAAGAAGGCAGGCAGGAAATATGGACCTTGATGGAGATTGGAGGATAACCAAGGTGATAGGAGATTTCGGAATTCTTTTCTGTTTGCTGGTATTTTCTCAGTGAAATTGCCAACCAGATCATCAACGGAGAAACAGAATGTGGAATGAAGTGTATGAGCTTGAGGGTAAGAAGAAATGTGAAATAGTTATTAGGGAGTGAGGGAGACAGTGTGATGACAGTGGACTTGGGACATGTAAGATTATAAGGCAATAGTAAGAACAGGCCTGTAATGTAATTTATAGACAGATTTTTTATACTTTTATGGAGAGATAGAGATAGAAATGCTGGTGGGGGAAAGAGAGAAAACTTGTCACTACATTCAGTTGGGGTCACATTTTCTTTTTAAGCCGTAAAAAAAAAATGGGCAAAAAGTCTCATATCAGAACAGGGAAAATTATGTGAACTACAAGAATTGGATGGAATATCCTTTCTAAAGACTCAAAAATATGGTTGTAGAATTTTATTACTTTTATAACCTATATTCTTAAAAGCCCTCAAAAGAGGATTTGGAAAAGGAATAGTTGAAAATATATTGGAAAAAAAAAAAGTTATTATGGCTAAGACCTTCAGCTTTTGCCTCAAACTATGAAATCACAGACCCATGAATGAACTGCTTCTCTATATTTAATGAAATACATAAGTAAGGACAGTTGCTTCAGAAATACTATGCTAGGTTATTCTTGCACTGCTATAAAGAAATACCTGAGATGGCGTATTGTATAAAGAGGTTTAATTGTCTCATGGTTCTGCAGACTATACAGGAAGCATAGCAGCTTCTGCTTCTGGGGAGGTCTCAGGAAACTTCCAACCATGGCAGAAGGCAAAGAGAGAGTGAAGAATCTAACATGGCGGGAGCAACAAGGGGGGTGGTGCTACACGGTTTTAACCAAATCTTGTGACAACTCACTCACTATCGCAACAGCAGTACCAAGGGGGATGGTGCTAAACCATTCTAGAGAAACTGCCCCGTGATCGAATTATCTCCCACCAGGCCTCACCTCCAATATTAAGAATTACAATTTGACATGAGATTTGTTAGGGACACATATCCATACCGTATTAGACGCATACTTATATAGAGACATAAACTAGTTTAAAATTATATAATAAAACATACTAAGTATCTTACTTCAAATGGAGGTAAAAAATACTAAAGATTTTTTGAAGCCTGGAAACATGACAGTATGAGAACATTAAAATATAAACACTAATAGCCATAGGAATCCTGCAAATGGGTTTTGTTTTTGTAGGGTTTTTTTTTTTTTTTGTCTGAAATTTCAGTGTCTATTACAATTCTTTGGAAAGAAATGATTTTTACAGGTAGCTTAACATTTACATTAAATATAATATTTTTTTCAGTGTAGAAGATTTAGACAATTTCCAAATATGTTTTAATGCATTCATTAAAAAACTTATTACTAAGAGTCTATTTGCTCCAGGCACTGTGCTAGATGCCGGATGTTCGTGAGAAATAAAAGCAGACTTGATTTCTCCTCTTACGAAGCTCGTAAACAAAAGCACACAAAAGAGCATGAAAAATTATGTTTGCTCGCGTTACTCAAGGATTAGTCAAAACAAAGAATTTGGTGTGTTTCAGTGGGATAGACCGGCTCACTGTTCTGATAACGTGAATCCAGCACTTGTTAATTTCTGATTTTTTTTTTTTTAATTACAGCCTTTCTAGTGTATGTGTGATATTTTATTGTGGTTTTGACTTGTATTTCCCTAATGACGATCATATTGAGCATTTTTAATATTCTTACTGGCCATTTTTATGCTTCTTTGGAGAAATGTGTATTCAGTGCTTTTGCCCATTTTTAAGTTGAATTGTTTGGCTTTTTGTTGTTGAGTTGTGAGAATTCTTTATATATTCTAAATGTAAAATCTTATCAGACGTACAATTTTAAAATATTTTTTCTATTCTGTGAATTGTTTTCTCACTTTTTTGATAATGTTGTTTGATATGCCAATGTTTTTAATTTTGATGAAGTCCAGTCTATTTTTTCCTGTTGTTGCTCATGTCTTTGTTGTCATATTGAAGAATTCATTGCCAAATTCAAGATCATGAAGATTACTCCAGTGTTTTCTTCTAAGACTTTTATGGTTTAATTCTTATATTTAGGTCATTGACCTATTTGAATTAATTTTTTATGTAGGCCAAGATAAGGTTCCACTTCATTCTTTTATGTATGGAAATCCAGTCATCTCAGACCAGCTGTTGAAGAGACTATTTTTTCCCCATTGAGTGAAAAACAAAATCCATTGTCTATAGATACACAGGTTTATTTTGGACTCTCAATTTTTTCTTTTTTTTTTTTGGTTCATATGTCTATCGTTACAGCAGTACTTCCCTATTTTAATTACCATACCTTTGTAGTCAGGTTTGAAATCAAGAAGCCTAAGTCCCACAATTTAGCTTTTCTTTTTCAAGATTGTTTTATCTATTTGGAGCCCCTCACCATTCTATGTGAATTTGAAGATCAGTTTTTCCATTTATGCAGAAAAGTCTGCCAGAATTTGGAGAGAGATTGCACTGCCATTGTATATGGCTTTGGGTATTACTGATATCTTAACAATATTAAGCCTTCTTATCCATAAGTATAAACTATGTTTCTATTTATTAATATTTAGGTATCTTTTTATTTATTTCAGCAATATCATGTAGTTTTCAGCACATGAGCTTTTCCCTTTTTTGGTAAATTTATTTCTAGGTTTTTATTCTTTTAGGTCCTATTGTAAATGAAAGTGCTTTCTTAATTTTCTTTATGAATTAGTCATCGCTGGTGGGGAGAGACTAGTCATTTTTGCGTGCTGATCTTGTACTCTAAAACTTTGCTCAATTTATTTAATAGTTCTAGCAGCTTACTTGTGGATTATTTATAATTTTCTACATAAAAGACATATATAAGACCATATCACATGTGAATAGAAGTAGTTTTATTCTAGTTTATTTGCCTCTTATTGCTTTTTCTTATTCATTTGCTCTGGCAAGAACTTCCAGTACAAAGTTGATGAGCAGTGGTAAAAGTGAGCATCCTTGTCTTGTTAAACTGTGGATTATTAGGACATTTTATTAACCTAGGAAAATTTTTAAAGTTTTCATAAGTATGGGTTGTGGGTATATATGTGTATGCGTGCATGTGTGTGTGTTTGTGTATAGTAAGCTAGCTGTCACAAATGACAATCCTCAAGCACTCTGTGGCTTTCTGTAATAAAAGGTGTCTTGTTTTGTTTTATTTCTGTTTTCTTTTTTTTTTTTTTTTCAGCCTATAATGTTACAGGATGGAGAGGTTGATTGACCCTCTTTCAGCCTTAATCTCTGCCAATTTTGGCCTCAAAGGCTACAGAGGTAGGGGAAAAGAAAACTAGAAAATTTTGAGAGATGTTTTTACTGGTTATGACTGGATGATGTTGCATCAATTTCATCCACAGAACTGTCACAAAGCCTCAATCCACCTGGAAGAGAGGCTGAAAAATGTGATTGCACTACAGATAGTAATCACGGTATTATAAACACGTAACATTTTTTTCTTGCCACAATACAAATTAATACTATTCAGGTCCACACAATCACACAGATGTATTTTGCTGGCATACACACTCTTTATACTCTGCATGTTTTTTTCTCCATTAATCTCTGGAAGGCAGCTTCATTTCTTGTTAACCCTTCCCCAATGAATATATTCTCACTCTAACCACAACAGACTACCCACTTTTCTCAACATGAAGTTGACACACATTTTACATAATCTTTTTTTTGCCATAAAAACTCCCTTTTTAAACTATTACATTAAGTTCAGATGTACACGTGCAGGTTTGTTATACAGGTAGACTTGGGGGGTGGTGGTTATATAGGTAGACTCATGTCATAGGGGTTTGTTCTACAGATTGTTTCATCACCCAGGTATGAAGCCTGGTACCCAGCAGTTACTTTCCTGATCTTCTCCCTCCTCCCATCCTCCACCCTCCAGTAGCCCCCGTGTCTGTTGTTTCTTTGTGCCCATGTGTTCTCATCAAAAATGCCCTTTCTGGCCGGGCGCGGTGGTTCACGCCTGTAATCCCAGCACTTTGAGAGACCTAGGCAGGCGGATAACGAGGTCAGGAGATTGAGACCATCCTGGCTAACATGGTGAAACCCCATCTCTACTAAAATAATATAAAAAAATTAGCCAGGTGTGGTGGCAGGCACCTGTAGTCCCAGCTACTTCAGAGGCTGAGGCAGGAGAATGTTGTGAACCCAGGAGTCAGAGCTTGCAGTGAGCCAAGATGGCATCACTGCACTCCAGCCTGGACGACAGAGCAAGACTCTGTCTCAAAAAAAAAAAAAAAAAAAAAAAAAGGAAAAGAAAAGCCCTTTCTTTCATCTTCATTTGCAAATATCCTATTTATCATTCTAAACGTAACTCTCATATCATATTTTCTGTTACAATTTGCCTAGACAACATAAATCACTCCCTTACATCTTCAGAGCACTTATACAACCATGAATAATAATATGTACAACATTTACCGGGCACTTACTATGTGACAGGTACAATGCTGTATGTTTTACAGGCTCATCTGTGTTAATCCTCAAAATAGCTACATAGAATAAGTAAAATCATAATTATTTTCTCCAGTATGGAAACTGGGGTTTAGAGAGATAAGGTAATTTATTTATGCTAAAACCTGTCCAAAGCCCTTGACCTTAACAATTATTCAACATGGACTCATATTGTTCTGTCATCGTCTTACATTTTGTTTTGTTTTCTTTTGTTTTGTTTAAGCTAGGAGTGCAGTCATGAGTTGCTGGAGGGAACAACTATATGATCCATTTTTGTGTCCCTAGATCATATTACAGGAATACCACTGCTTTTTCTTCACTACTAGAGATTAATTACCAGCCTGTTATTTCTGTGACATGTATTACTAACCTTGATCTCTTTGGAAGAAAGTGTTACAAAATCAGTAACAGCTCACATTTTATGATATCTGTACAAAATTAAGGACTCTGAAGAAAAATATGGCCAACATATTCTTGTTCCTACATAGATTAACTTAATGAATTATTCCCCTATTCAGTCAAGCAGAGACTGGTCTAGCAACATATACCCAAATTCCTTGTCAGTGGCTATGTATCTAGGAAATACAAGCTAATTTAGGCATTGCCAAACAAATATAAGTAGAAAGAGAACTGTTTCAAAGATAGGAACAAATTATGTTTGAAAATTACGGTGTTTTGCGTTATCTGCACCACTGCCTTCTCCATTGTAATGACTTTTTGAGATCTAGTTTTACGGAGAATAACTAATCCTTATCATCAAAAGTGAACTGTGTCAGAGAAGTAGGAGTCATGTCAACATGCCACCACCAATTAGAATATATTTGTTATAGTGTGTGCTTTTTCCAACTATTATTCTATGTAATAGCAAATCATATTTCTCAAACACAAAACTTACATTCAGTGGCCTCATAGGTACTTGCAAGTATTAATTAAAAATCTTTGGTATTATGTCTCTCAACTTTGATTTAGCAATTCTGTCCTAAACCAGTTACATCTCATTAAAAACAATGGAATAACAAGTATTCACGTTTCTCTCATAATTTACACCTGCTGTTTTATATGTCAGTAGTTCTTAAAGGCCTGTTTGAAGATCAACTGTCACAGAATCCCTAGACAACAGTCATACTCACATATACACCACACATGCACATGCACACATACAAATATATATGTAGCACCTGTAATTTGTATAAAACTACATATACACACATATACACATATACACATGTGTATGCATATCAAACATATGTAAACTGAATTCTGAGTTTGAGGTGGGCTTTAAGAATTTCTTTAAAAACTATATATTGAAATTCATAAACACAGCATAAAAATAATTAGTTCAAAGATTTATAGTAAAAAGCAAATGCTCTCTGATCCATACCTCAAAAGGAAGTATCTAGTTCTCTGTCTTTTTTCTTTCTTTCTTTCTTTCTTTTAAGACAGAGTCTTGCTGTGTCACCTGGGCTGGAGTGCAGTGGCACAACCTTGGTTCAGCGCAGTCTCGGCTTACTGCAACCGCCACCCGGGTTCCAGCGATTCTCTTGCGTCAACCTCCCGAGTAACTAGGATTATAGGTGCCTGTCATCACACCCGGCTAATTTTTGTATGTTTACTAAAGATAAAGTTTCACTGTGTTCACCAGGCTGGTCTCGAACTCGAGACCTCAGGTGATCCACCCATCCTGACCTCCAAAAGTGCTGGGATTACAGGCATGAGCCACTGTGCCTGACCTAGTTCTCTGCCTTTAAGTTTTAATAAGAGAGCATGATTTCTTGGTCAATTAAGTAATTTGTTTAATTTTGAATATGACTAAAAATACTAGATCAAATTGATCTCTGGGTCTTTTTAATAAGTGGTGCTGGAGCAACTGCACGTTCATATGTAAAAAAAATGAATCCAGACATAGACCTTATACCTTTCATGCACATTAACTGAAAAGGAGTCACAGATCTAAAGGTAAAACACAATACTATATAAAACTTCAAAAGATAACGTAGAAGAAAATCTTGGGTTTGACAATGACTTTTCAGATACAACACCAAAGGCACAATCAGTGAAAGAAATAATTGATAAAACTGGATTTTATTAGAATTAAAATTGTTTGCTCTGTGAAAGACACTATAAAGAAAGTGAAAAGACTAGCCACAGACGGGTAGGAAATATTTGCAACAGATATATCTGATAAAGGACTGTTAACCAAAATATTAAAAAAACACTTAAAACTCAACAATACAAAAGTGAACAACTCAATTGAAAAATGGGCAAAAGATCTGGACATATCATGAAAGAAGATATACAGATGTAAATAAGTATATAAAATGATGTTACATATCATATGCTTTTCAAGGAAATGTAAAATAAAACAAATTAAATACAAATAAGAAATTTGAGTGCATATTGCTAAGTGATAGGAGCCAGTCTGAAAAGACTAAATACTTTATCATTCCAACTATTTGACATTGTAGATAAAGCAAAACTATGGAAACAGTAAAAATATCTGTGATTGTTAAAGTTTAACAGGGAGTAATGCATAGGTGGAGCACAGATTATTTTTAGAGCACTGAAACTCTGACACTATAATTGTGACTAAAAGTCATTATACATTTGTTCAAACCCATAGAATGTACAACATCAAGAGTAAGCACTAATGTAAACTATAGACTTTGTTGATAATGATGTGTCAGTGTAGACTCATCAGTTGTAGCAAATGTACCACTTTGGAGGGGGATGTTTTAAGAATAGGGGAGGCTGTGCATGTGCATATGGGAACTCTCTGTACTTTCCTCTCAATTTTGCTGTGAATCTAAAACTTCTCTACAAAATTAAGTGCATTAACACAACAACAAAAATCCATAGCCCATTCATCAGTAAT
>NW_012101854.1:599234-628848 GCF_000951045.1 Mandrillus leucophaeus
TACTTTTTTTATTACATGTTAGTAACACACTATTTTAGATCACTTTTCAAGATATCTAGATTCAATAGAAAAATCTAGTTTTTAAGTTTTGAGAACTGTTAAACTTAATATGCTATTGCTGTTAAAAACTTTGCTTTTATTTTCGCTTCCTTGTCCTCCTTTTTTAGGAAATCCTGTATGGGGAAAGAAAAATCCTTTCCTCATAGATTTGGTTAGAAACAAAATTTTTCCATATGTGTTTTTCCTTTTTTACCTTGGTGGACTGAATGTGAGGAACAGTCTTTGTCTACATAACAACTGAATGTGGTTTAGAGTTAGACAAACTGAACAATAATGCAATAAATTTACATTGAGTAATCATTCACTGAATGTCAATAATTTGCTTCAGTGCCAGAAGTAAGAGTAGCTCTAAAAGATATAATCAATAAAGGAGACAGACATAAAACATAAAACAGCAGGTAATGATTAATTCAAATTACTAAAATGACCTGTAAAGTCAGTCCGTTAAGTGAAGTAATATTATTGAGACAATAAAAAGTTGTATTACCATGGTCTTTCTATTCTTTTGTTTCTAGATAAAGTTGTTCTATTACTTTTTCTCTAGAAGGTTGGAGCTTGTATTCGTATGTTCTCGCACTGCTACAAAGAAATACCGAAGACTGAATAATTTATAAAGAGGTTTAATTGGCTCAAGGTTTCACAAGCTGTACAGGAAATCTCTAGAAGGTTGGAGCTTGTATTCGTATGTTCTCGCACTGCTACAAAGAAATACCGAAGATTGGATAATTTATAAAGAGGTTTAATTGGCTCAAGGTTCCACTAGCTGTACAGGAAACATAATTCTGGCATCTGCTGGGCCTCTGGGGAGGCCTCCGGAAACTTAAAATCATGGTGGAAGATGAAGGGGAAGCCAGCATGTCACATAGCTGGAGCAGCAAGAGAGAGGAGGGGGTGCCACACACTTTTAAACAACCAAATCTCATGAGAACTCACTATCACAAAAACAGCAGCAATGGAGAAATCCACCCCCATTATCCAATTACTTCTCACTAGGCTCCAACTCCAACGCTGGGAATTACAATTTGATACGAGGTTTGAATAGGGACACAGATCCAAACCATATTATAGCTTATGTTTAAGTTCATGTACAATGTTTTCTAGTTGTTACAAAACCATAGATTTTGAAAAGAAGATAAATACAGTTCCTGGTTTTCTTTTTCAATGTAAACTTAACGAAGTCAAGATTGATATATACTTATTTTCTAAGTGGATAGACGTATTTATGCTTGTACATGAATAGATACATACACAATCAGCACACTGTTTATCCAATTCAAAATTATTTTATTCATTTTTAGTATAGGAGGGCTATTAGGGGAGGTGGAAATGGCCAAGTAAGAAAACAATGACAGATAAAGACATGAGATAAGCAGTAAAAAATAACAGATAAAAACATGAGATAAGCAGTAAAAAACAAAAAAAAAGTTTTTGTTTGTTTGTTTCTTAGACTGAGTCTCTTTCTGTCACCAGGCTGGAGTGCAGTGGTGTGATCTCAGCTCACTACAACCCCAGACACCCTGGTTCAAGCAATTCTTCTTCCTCAGCCTCCTGAGTAGCTGAGATTACAGGCACGCGGCACCATGACCAGCTAATTTTTGTATTTTAGTAGAGACGTGATTTCACCGTGTTGTCCAGGATGGTCTGGATCTTCTCCTGACATCGTGATCTGCTTGCCCTGGCCTCCCAAATTGCTGGTATTACAGGCGTGAGCCGCCACTCCCGTTCAAGCATGCTCATTTCATTTTTAAGTAAACAAAGATGACGTAAGTGAATGTTCTTCCTAATCTACGCCACTTCTGAATTTAAAACTAAATAGAAAAGGAAAGATGGGATGATTGGATGGTTGCAAAGTAGGTATTAGAAGAACAAATAAGAAATTTATTTTCACAAGATGGATATGAGGTTTATTCCTTTCTTTTGGAATTTAAACCCATGGCAAAATAGACATGTATATTAATAGTTTAATTATGAAGAAAAAACATATTGTGTATCTTAGGTTGTATTTTCTAGAAGTTGAGCCTAAAATAGGAATTTGGATTCCTAAATTTATTGAAATAATGCTCTTTCAAGAAATATCTGGGGCATGAGTGAGGGGGAAAAAAGTGAGGAAGAGGAAGGAGCTGACCAGAATGCACTTAGGTAAATTCTGTCCTTAGCCTTATCGTGAGAGTACTCTGGAGTGTGAATTGCGTTGTGCAGGAATTCCGCCTTGCAGCCAGGGGGAGTAGTTCCGGAGATGCAGACCTTCAGACCTGTGGAGAGGCGTTGACCCTGTTAGTCCAGGGCAAGGCTTCAGAAAAGGTTGTGTGTGCATTCAACAGGGGATGAGAGGATCAGCCAGTAAAGGGGATTCAAGTGGGGCATACACCAAAGTGGCTCCATTATGTTAAGCAAATATACAAAATAATATGGATGGACGAGTCTAATTTCAGCTGGGAGATTTGTCAATGTCGTTATGACATGTGGGTCTGGTTTCCCTACATAACTAGAGCTTGCAATTGAGATTCTCCTATGTCATTACGTTCCAGAATTCATTGTGGGAAATGTCAGAATTCCTTTAGCAGTGATTTTTAAGCTGCATCCAGTAAAATAAGTTCAAATAACTCACTTCCGGTTTTTATAAGCATATTACTAGTGAAGGTTGCAGGTTATCTCAAAGAAATATGAAACATGAAACGAGGATATTTTATGGTCCAAACCTTTATAGTTTCTGTCATTTTTTACTACTGCACTTTTATGCAGCTTTGAGTTTATGTGTGGTTTGTTGTGAGGGGATGCATTTTTCTGTTTTGTGTATCTGGAGCTAGTGTTTTAAAGATCATATTTAGGAGTGTCTGTTTTTTTCTTCTATTTACATTGTGGTTTTGTGATTTAATGACAATAGAGGGAGTTATATTGTATTGGGAGTTTAAAAAATTTATATGGTTAAGAGAGGCAAGTATGTGTGCATTGGAGAAGTCACAATCCACCTATCAATTACACCCAGGGACTAAAGTAGATGTGGAAGTTGAATCAACCTGAGTCTGGAATGTGTTCACACTCTGCTCAGTTGCAGAGTATGAATCTTTCAGACCATAATACAATTTTATTTCCAGTCTTATAATCCTATGCTTGCATTAAACGTAGGCTTCTTAGACAACAGTTGTGGTGGTTCACATCTGTAATCTCAACACTTTAGGATGGCTGAGGTAGGTAGATCACTTGAGTCCAGGAGTTTGAAACCAGCCTGAGCAACACGATGAAGCCTAGTATCTACTAAAAATAATAAGAAGAAATAACGGTGTGGTGGTGCATGCCTGTAGTCCCAGCTACTAAGGAGGCTGATGTGGGAGGATTGCTTGAGCCTAGGAGGCAAAGATGGCGCTGAGATGGTGCTACTGCATTCGAGCCCGGGTAACAGAACAAAACTCCATGTCTAAATAAATAAATAAATAAATAAATAAAGGCTTATTTAACGTCCACACCCATTCTCGTAATGTGCATTAAAAATTACAAAACAATCATAGGCAAAATTCATATTTCTAGTCTACTGAAGAAAAAGTAATCCATTCAACTATTTGGAAATTTATTAAATTTTAACTGACCAAGACTGTCCTGAGAATAGCTTATTTTATTAATGATGTTATCTGTTTTGGGAAGCATTATGTCTTATTTTTTTCAAACATAGGCTATGGAATGTTGGAAGTGATCTTCGGGGAATTGTGTGAAATATTTTTGCCTAAAGGAGAGAAATTAATCTCTAGACATAGAATTTACACCTTTTTATTACATAGGAGAATGTTTGCCATGAAGATCATAAATGAGATTTTTAGGGGCAGTGATCTCCCATTATCACACTGAGTCTTGTTACTTCTCACTGTCTTATAGCTTTCCTAGCACTCCTCAGAAGTATGATGAAAGTGAGCTTTCAGATATAAGAGAGGGGACCTAATTGCTTTAGCAAGCCAGTCTGAATAGGTGTTCTTTATATAAGGAAAAAGAAAGTGATTGAATGGGTATCATAGGGGTTGATTTCGAAAGAGGTA
Source organism: Mandrillus leucophaeus (assembly GCF_000951045.1). Lineage (NCBI taxonomy): Eukaryota > Metazoa > Chordata > Mammalia > Primates > Cercopithecidae > Mandrillus > Mandrillus leucophaeus. Next base: position 603,320 of record NW_012101854.1, read on the forward strand.
GGCTAGTGTAGAGACAAACATTTCAGTAAGTTTCAGGACTCAGAATGGTCAATTGTGAAAAATCATAGAAATATAAGTGAGATCAAGGGATCTGGGACTCCCTCTTGTCTGCTGAGAACCTCAAATTTAAGCTCCAGCTTGAAGATTCCTTTCTGATAACTTGGAGCCTCCTGTGGTGGTCTAACACAGATCAAAGAACATCACTGCATCCAACTGTAAAGGCAGCATGGTCTTAATACAAAGACTGGGAGTCAAAAATTTGAGTAGAACCTCATCTTGTATCTTCTGCAAAATCATCAAATGGTATCTTATAAACACGAAAGACCAGACTCATCATTTAGCATGGGGATAAAAGGATATGCTTTGGAACATGACTGATTCACATTCTAGTTTACCACTATATGGTGGTCTAATATAGATCAAATTGCTATGTTAATTTGGGCAAGTTCTTAATTTTTCTAAATTTTAATTTCTAAATAATCAATTTTCCTCAAATTTGGAATGAGAAACTTTGCTAAACTTGATTAAAACAAATATATAATATTTGCATTTCTATGTTGAAAGTAATAATTATAATCATTTCTGTTTATGGGTATAAAGAATAGTTTTCTTTGACATGCTATCAATATTTACTAAATAACTCATTTTTTACTGAAAGGCAATGTTATATTTGTATAAAATTATACAATTTGTGTAACGTTGTTATATTTGTATATTTTCTTATGTACATAAATTTTTATTTCTGTATGTTCTTTAATACAGATACAATTTTGTTCCTTTGACAATATCATACAATTTTTATTATATTGAACTTATTTTAAGTTTTGCTATTTGGCAAGGCAAATATCTCTGTACAGTCTTTTTTATCATAATATTCCTGTATTTTTTCACAGGGATTTTTCTTTCAACTGAAATTTTAAATTAATTAAAATCAATTTTATGAAGGTTCCAAAATATCTCGCATTTGAATGATAATTGGATTATATAGTAATTGCTTGGATCTTTGCCCCTAAGCTCCAGACTCAAGTATAACTGGCTATATTTTCATTTGGATATTTCAAATATACAGCCCACATTTAACATGCCCAACATTGAGTTTCTGTTGCAACCCTTCCCTTCTCAGTTAGTGGTAACATCCTATGTGTACACGAGCCAAAAATCTTGATCTCATCCTTCATTTCACTCTTTCCTTCATACCAGTCAGTCAGTATCAGGGCTATAGCTTTCATACATATCCAGGATATGATCCCATCTCTAAAAATCTGTGGCTACAACCTGGCCTATGCCACCTTTATTTCTCACGGGGACAGTTGCAAGAAACTGTTCTTCCTGTTCTGCCTTGCTCTCCTTGATATGGTGAATTGGACAACAAGAGTTTTCCTGTCAAAAACTCAGAGCATGTTTCTGTCTGCTTAAGGCCCTCCAGTGACTTTCTATCCTACTCAGAATGAAAAAAATACTTACAATGATATGAGCTGGTTCTCCCTCACTACTCTACCCTTTGCTTACTCCACTTCATCTGTATTAGTGTCTTGCATACTCTTAACTCAGAGACATTGTACTTTCCTCCTCTGCCTGGGAGGGTCTTTAATCAGATGCCACATGACTTACTCTCCTATTTCCTTTAGGTCTGCATTCAAATGTCATGTTCTCACTGAAGCCTTTTCTGACTACCCTATGAGAAACTTCTATCTCTACAACAATTTCAGTTTGCTTTTACTGGTTTATTTTTCTTCATAGCATTTTACTCTGTTTAGCATATAATGTTTTTATTTTATTTTCTGCATCCCACTTCTATCATTGCATTCTCAATATACAAAGTAACAAAAATTAATATTCATTGAATTAATGAATGATAAAACACATAGACATACAAGAAATGACATTTCCATGATACTAAGTTTTGCCATGCAGGAAGACAACATGTTTTTCCGTTTACTTAGGATCTATTTCATGCCCTTATCCATTTAAAGCTCTCTCTAAAGGGACTCTGGCCTTCTATTGTATAGTTTGCTCCAATACTTTTTATAGTTTCAATGTAATTTAAATGGACTATTTTCAATTTTAAGTAGCTATATCTGTTCTAGAAAAGCCTATTAATATGTATTTTTGATCTTCTTTCTAGCCATTATACCAAATTATTTTATTAATTCTATTAGTTTTTGACCTGATCAGATATCAGATTATGGAATTATAGCATCTCTGCTCAATAGTCTTTAGTTGTTATTTCATAGCTTCCCAATGCTTCAGATGAAAATTGTAGCGCTAATCTGATATGCATATTGTAATATAGAACTACTTTCCCCTCATCTTAGGGGATGAGGTTTTGTCTTTTAATGTGGAACTTAGAAATTTCTATTAATTCTGCCTGAAAGTTTGTGAGTCTTTTCCACATGCAATTTCAAACTTCAGCTCAGGACTTTTTTTTTTTCTTTCATTGTGAAGTTATTAATTTTCCACTTGTTTCCTTTTTTCTCCTTTTGGCATTCCTATTGTAAGTCCCTAGATATACCTTTCTTACCTTTTAGCTTTTCCTTCAAGACTTACATTCCTTTGTATTTATTTTTTGAGGCAGGGTCTCACTGTGTTGCCCAGGCTGGAGTGTAGAGACACAATCATGATCACAGATCACTCTAAAACCTCATACTCCTGGGCTCAAGTGGTTCTTCAACCTCAGCTTGCTGAGGAATGAGGACTGCAGGCGAGTGTCACTATGCCTGGCTAATTAATTTTTTTTTTTTTTTTTTTTTTGGTAGAGACAAGGGTCTCACTATGTTTCCCAGGCTAGTCTCAAACTCCTGGCCTCAAGTGATCTTCCTGCCTGGGCCTCCCAAAGTGCTGGGATTACATGCATGAGCCATTGTGCTCAGCTGCGTTCCTTTTTATTAGTGCTGTAAAATTAATTTTTATTTTAGTGTTGTAAAATTTTGTTTTCTACTTGATCTTCAAGATTACAAGATCTCACCTTGACAGTGATCCTTCTAATTTCCAATTTCTGTCTTGAATTTTTCACTCAAAATTTATATAATATGTGTTGTTGAATACATTTTGTGCTCTAATTGCTTCTCCATGTGTATTTTCATTTCTACTATTTAAAATTAAACTTGATTTTCCCTCAATCTTTTAAAATAATATATTATTTTACCTTTTAATGTTTTGTCAGCAACCATATATTTCTATAAAACAGCAGGTAAATTTTGGAATAAAGGCATAGAAATTTCTGTTCTTACAATTTAGTTGGTGACAAACTGGAGAAAATTACCCTTCTGCTGAGGAATGGGAAAGAATCTTGATGCGGCCTGATTTTCTTGTGTGTAAATCAAAGCCCTTTCTCAGCTGGTGAACTGAGATGTAGCTTAACCCTGACGTTATCCTGCAGGTCAGGGGTGGTTCTCTCTGGATCATAAATGGCAAGCAGGCTGTTCTTTTTTCCAGGGATTTCATTGTTTTCTGCTATCTGGATTTTCCCAAAGATCTGCTCAATCCTAAACTTCATCTTGGTCTGAAGAAGGGCAAGTCCTCTCTCCAGCTCTCCATTGCTGACTTTCACTGATGCAAGAAGAATGAAGTCTCTGACCTGCCTTCCCAGGACCTCCTGGGAGAAACCGTGACTGCTGGTCTGTTGTCAAAACTCACCAACATGATTCTCGTTGTGGTTGTATGACTCTAGAAAGGGAGTTTAAATCAAATGATAACAATTCACAGATACTTTTATGAAAACAACCAGTAGTGACCACTATACTAGTTGGTTTGTATTTACCAAATTCCATGTGTGAGGCCAAGAATTTATCTCTAAATCCTCTGGGAAAAAAATCCAGCATCTCATCTTTTTTTCTGCCAACTGTAAAAACATTGCGGGAAGGTACTGGCTACTTTTTGTTGTTTTCTTCCTTCCTTGAATCTTTGGCTTGGACAAGCATGGAATGAAAATCATATAGAGCATGGAGCTTATAGCAAAGGAGAGTGTAGAGGCAAAGAGAATAAAAATGCCGGGACAATTTCTTAAAAAATGACTTAGAGGAAGATGTCTTCTTTTTGTGTCGCATAACCTCTCACATGGTTCTTGAATGCCTAGATATATGGCATTCTTGAATGCATAACCATGGCTAGAAGTGCAATTTCCAACAAGTAAACTGTAATCTAGCCAATGTTGTGGGAGTTGTACTTGTCAACCAATGGTCAAATAAGGCTCTACCTGTCAAGAGTTGCAAAGTAAATGTAGAATCTTACCTTCCTGAGGTGCATCTAATTTAAGTTTCTTATTCTGTTCTTTACTGTGGCATTATTAAAACTTAAACCCACGCCATTTTCCTACCGAGTCATTTTCAATGCATAAGAACATGCTTTCAAGCTATAACTGCATCAATACATGCAATTGTACTTTCTATTGAAAATACAAATCCTTTTTTTTTCTCCCTTCAGAGCTGTCAAAGCTTCTGATGCTGAAGAGTTGATCTTGGAAAATGCAGGTTCAGTCCTGCTACCAGCAGAAAGTGAAGAAAGTCCTTAATTTCACAATCAATGTCATCCTAATGATGCCAGTGTTTTTTATAATGGTGCAGAAAACATACTTCATTGAGTTTTATCTTTTTGTATTTGGGAAGGCAAAATTAATCATTCATCTGATCTGTGACGTGACAAGTTAGATATTATATTCTGTTAAAATCAGTTAGTTGTCAATCAAAATCAACAGTGCTTTTTCTTCAGATTGATTGGCACCAAATTCTTCATAGCTTAAGAAATTTGACATTTTGTATAAGAACTCACGCAGCGTGGAGACACAATTTTATTGTCAATTATCACATGCCTGTAATTGACAAGTAAGTAAGTAAACACCTCTTTAGTGCGATCCATTCATCTTAATTCCATCGTGGTCCCATACTTTTGCTTTAATTTTGTGCTTGCTATCTTTTGGACCTGAAATAACTCCCCACAATCCTTTCTGTAAGCAATATTAAAAAGAGACTTCTTTGGTTAGCTTTCTGCATTTCTCAGTCAGATGCTAGGATCAGATGCACAGCCACAAATTTAACTTAGTTTCTCACACCATACATGTAATATATTAATTATATAATTTACCCTATGTATATTTGGTTGTTGCCAAACTTTGATGAATCTTTGTTAGTAGATTGGATGCTTTTTCTATGTGTAATGAGAGTTTGTGACTCTGATTCTGCTTGGAAAGTATGCTATAGTTAATGCATTTATTTTATTAAACACCAACAGAACTACATCTAGTTATTTCTAATTACTTGGTAGCTAATAAACATTAGCCTAATTTAATAAACCTAATTTGACATCATGATTTTTTCCCTTTGTAGTAAATGTGAGCTCTAGAATTTAGGTGGCCAGACCTTCATTAGGTTGTGCCTCTATTTTCCACAGTACTTCCATAGTATTGATTTAGTCCTGTTCAAAAAAGGCAAGTCAATATACTTAATAAAGAAACAAAAATTCTCACTATTCACAGGTTCTGTATTCTGAATTTGTAATTTTGTCTGCTGGTTAAAATGTCTTTGCAGACCCAAAATTAATACTTGTGGGCTTTTGAGTCATTTGCAGACATATACAGAATAGCCAAAAATTTGAGGCTCTTGGGTGTGTTCCCAGCTGAGGTTGAACAAAGTGAACCTGCCTTCTTGTTTCAGGTCTTGGTCATATGGCAAGCAAGTGTTCGTTTTGAGGCCTATGTAGTGGCACATTTTTTGTATTTTTGTGATGTTTTTAGGTAATGTTTGCTGTTTAAATAGCCTCCAAGCATAGTGCTGAAGTGCTGTCTAATGTTGCTAAATGCAGGAAGGCAGTTCTGTGCCACATGGGGAGAATTTGTTTTAGGTAAGTTTTATTCAGTCATGAGTTATAGTGCTGTTGGCCATGAGTTCAATGTTAATGAATCAGCAGTAGAGTGTATCCATAAAAAGGAAGAAGAAATTTACCAATCTGTACATGAGAATGCTCCAGAAAATGCTAAAGTGACTTCTACAGTATGTGATGAAGCTATGGTAAAGATTTAAAAAGGTTTAATTTTTCAATTCAACTGATTAAAAAAAAAAACACAGTGAGTAGCATTATGATGCTGAAAGCCAAATAAATTTATGATCATGTTATCCAGTATCAGGAAAATATTAAACCTTTCTCTAGTAGTGCCAACTGGTTCTCATGTTTCAGAAGGTGCTACGGTATGAAAAATACTGAAAGTATGGGTAATGTAGGTTCTACGGATCAGGGGGCTGAAAAGGAATTTAGAAAATACTGTTATATAGGAAAAGTATTCTGTGGAAGAGCGGGTTTTCATTGCTGATGAGACTGGCTTGTTTAACATTAATGAATGACCCATATAGCTCAAACAGTGTTTTGGTTGATGAAGTGTTGTGACCATTGTCTTCCAGGCATCTAATTCTCTAGTGCTCCTTAGAGCCATAGTTCCGTGCTCACTAATTCAGTGATTGTGGTGACTTTATAAACATACCTACATTGAATAAAGAGAATTGACTGTAAATGAATAAATATATTCCATTGTATTCAAGTGTTCTGTAGAAATACAGAACACAAATCAATTTCTCATCATCATGAATAACAATGTAACTGATGGTGAAAATCTCATTTGTCTTTAATTGTTACTCTTTATCATTTAGCTTATTTGGGAGAAACAACATAACATGGACTATATTGCTATCTGATTAGTGAGGTCAAGCAAGCTACTAAAAAATTCCCAGTCTGAAAGGAAGCATCACCACAATGACATAACCTCCTATATCAGTCAGGATTTCCTAGATTGCTGCAGTCAGTAACAAACAATCCAAACACTTTAGTAATTTACCATCACATTGCCATTTACGGTAAAGGAGAATGAGATTAGGTATGCCACATATTAATTCTTAAAATTTACGTTCTGTGTCTGGAAGTACTTTATTTCTTTTCTTTTTCTTTTTTCTTTTTCTTTCCTTTTTTTTTTTTTAGCCAAAGAAAGTCACATAATTATTCCCATGAACCACCGAGTAGGATTTTTGGTGAACAGCAAAATAATGCATCATATTCCCTTAATAATCATGAATTTTAAAACAACAGGCCGGGCATGGTGGCTCACTCCTATAATCCCAGCACTTTTTGAGGCCAAGACAGGTGATCACTTGAGGCCAGGAGCTTGACATCAGCCTGGCCAACATGGCAAAACTCCATTTCTACTAAAAATACAAAAATTAGCCGGGCATGGTAGTGCATGACTGTAATCCCAACTACTTGGTAGGCTGAGGCACGAGAATCACTTGAGCCCAGGAGGCAGAGGTTTCAGTTTGCCAAGATTGCACCATTGCACTCCAGCCTGGCCTACAGAGGGAAACTATGTCTCAAAAAAACAAAACAAGACAAAATAAAACAAAACAAACCCACAAAACTAGCAATGGAAAAGGATTGCAATATGAATACCACATGCGAGCAGTTGTGTTAACTTAGATTCATGAATATCTATATTTTCTACTATGGAAATCTAATTATTATAACTTTACTACTTAAGCCTATCCTGCAGCTGTTTGTTGCCATCAGGATAATTACCAATTCCCTAGTCTGCCATTTAATTGACTTCATAATGTGGATTTTACCATTTATATCTTTCCATTTTTTGCCTTCATTTTATGCAACTGCAATCTTGATAAGAACCAGAATATGTCATGCCTTTGTGCTTTTGATAATGCTGTCTATTCTCCCTGGAATGCAGTTTCTATCATTCCCCCTTGGTCTGGTTAATATTTTCTAATCCTTTAAAAATTCCCTCACTCTTGGCTCTATCCCATTGCAAGACAGATTATCTCCTCTTCTTTTTTCTGAGAATAAACTATCATTATTGCATATTACAACACATTCCATTAAACATGTATATATATACATATATATATATCCACCAGACTGTGAGCTTCTTAATGGCACAGGAACTATGTCTTAATTATATTTGCATGCTATTGTCTCATAAGGTACCCAGAACATTTTAGATTATAAATAGCTTGTTGAATAAATAAGTCAGCATTGAGTTCAGATCAAATAGCAATTATTTGTGTGTAATTGTGTGTATCAATACAAAATCATAAATCCAATAATATTCAAGCCCAATATTAGTCAATATGTCTGATAAACTTCAAGCCACCTGTGTATTCACAGAACTTGTATATCTGGAAAACTCTACAAACTTTATAAATTAGTATTTTCAGCTGCAGGATGAATACTTTGTGATTTTGTTCCTGAAGCACTTCAGTAAGAAACCACAAAAATAACTTTCAAAACATCCTATAAAATTAGCTCAAGGGTGGGTACTTGATAAATGTGGAAAAGCCTCTAACTTGCTCATGCATTATGCTCAGGAAATGCTACGCAAAGAAGATTTTTAAATAATAAATTAGGACCTGAATGCAAGTACTATTGTGACACTTACACAGCACTCTGTCCTGGTTTCTTGATTAATGAAAAAGTAAGAAAATAATGCAAATGACCAATTTTTCCCTTAAAGAATGAAGGAAGAAGAATCAAATCAAGAATTAGATCTTGCCTTGCTCCTATGACACTTTACAAAGACCTTCAAACGCATTAGCCCGGTATGTTGCATTAAAATTTAAAACTGTAAAACCTTAAGATTTATTTAAAATGTCAATACATTTCTTGTCTTCCATCCTATCATTTAACGTTGCAGTTTTTCAAGACTTGGTCCTAGCTTTCTTCTTCTCTATATTATGTATTTTCATCTATGTCCACGTTTTCAATTACCACTTATAAAAAGATGATTCTCAAATTTACATATACTCTAAATCTTCATTGTTATCTAGACTTTATATGGAGACACTAACGTACCATGTTTGGATCTATCAAAAACACATTACTCAATGTGTTCAAACTTACTCCTTCTTTCCAAACTAGTCCTCTTCCAGGGCGATACCAGTCAGTGATCAGCACTATCATGCATCTAGATGGGCAAGTCAGAAATTCAGGAGTCTGTTTTGTCTTTCTGTTGTGCCTGTAATATCCAGTGCAACACCAAGCCCTGCATATTTTGGTTCTTAATTGGCTCTTCAATCCACTTCCCTCAACCTCCAGCACTATTCCACTAAAACATGACATTGTGAACCCACACCTGGAATACTATAATAGCCAACATTCTTCTTGACCCACAACCAAATATTCAAATTTATATTAGGCTTCTCCAGAAAAACAGAATCAATAAGATAGTTACATATATGTATATATACACACACATATATATAGTTATATATGGATACATGTATGTTTGTGTTATAATAAATAGTACATTAATAAATATATTTTAATTATAAACATAAATATATTTATTTTCAGGTGTTGTCTCATGTGATTATGAAGGCAGCCAAGTCCAAAATCTTCATAGTGGGCTGGAGACTTAAAAGAGAACTGATGTGCAATTCAAGTCTGAAGACTGCTTGTTGGTAGAATTTCTTCTTGCTCAAGGGAGATACGGCTTTTTGTTCTATTCAAGCCTTCCATTAAGTAGACTAGGCTCACTTATATTATGGAGGGCAATCTAGTTTACTTGGGGTCCACCATCTTAAATGTTACTCTCATCCAAAGATGCCTGCACAGAAACATTTGGAATACTGTCTGGCCAAAATATCTGGGCTCTATGGCCCAGCCAAGTTGACACATACAATAAACTTTCACAACATTGTAGCCAGGTTTACACTTTTTTATTACAACTCCAGTCATGCTACCCTTTTCTCTATGAGGGCAGAAATAATATACAATTTTGTCTATATGTGCATTTTTTTCATCATACTATTTCAAGCACAGAGCACATCAAATGTAATAAATGTTGTTGATCAAATGGTGAGAAGCAAAAGAATGACCAAGTGCCCAGGTAAATTTCTGTGATGACCTGCCATATTTTAATACCAGCCACAAGAAAGGAGAAAATTCACCAAAAAAACTATATAAGGCCTGCAGAATAATCTCATTAACACTCAGTAGGTATCTCCTTTTATTTATCACCTAAATTCTCTACGTTCTCTTTGATACTAGCCTTCAAGATATTGAATATCTTGGTTGTTTGTTCTAAATATTTTTCACTCTCATTCTTTTAATGCATCTTCACATGTGACCTCTATAAGAGGCATTATCATTCATTTTCTAGATGAGCAAAATCAACTCACATTAGTACACAGGACTTGATCAGAGTCCCATTGCCATTCAAACCTGGGGAACTACTGCCATCCAAGTTTTCCCAACATCTCAGCTATCTCTTTTTATCTAGAAATTGTCAATAAATGGGTTTCTACAGTTTGTAACTTATTGAGTATTCAGAGAGTACACAAAATAACAGGCAGGAGGACTCTAGTAAGAAACTTGGCTAGTAAATGTCAGAAAGAAAACTCTTCTGTAGATTTTAAAACTAACACAATCTGAGCAGCAGGAAGCTGTAGCAGGGAATTGTAGTAAGGGAGAATGGGAGCCAAGGAAATAAGATGAAGAGAAAGTTAAACAGCAGGAGGCTTTTAAAAGAAAACGCAACTACAGTAGTCCCTCCTTTATCCCTGATGATAAGTTCCAAGACCCCCAGTGGATGTCTGAACCTACAGATAGTACTTAATTCCCTATAATATGTACTACATTTTCCCCATATGTACCTATGATACAGTTCATCAATTAGGCACAGTAAGAGACTAAAAACAATAATTAATAATAAGTTAAAACTATTATAACAATACACTTTAATAAAAATTATGTGAGTGTGGTTCTCTCTCTTTCAAAAGATCTTACTATACTGCAGTCACATACTTTGGAACGGTGAATGACTGTGGGTAACTGCAACTGCAGAATGCGAAACTGCAGATAAGAGGGGACTATTCTACCATGCTTTAGAAACCAAAATAAGATAAAAGAAGAAAAGATAGAGCAGGGAAGGGTAGTCTAAACAACAGCAATAAAGAAAAGCAGTGAATGTTAAGGAGACTATCAAGGTGAAGTTAGGTACCTGTTGGCTTTCAATAGAAAACACGGGGTCATGAAACAAAATGAGGTGACTCATGAAGCAAAGGCAGAGGAAATTAAGGACAAGTATTGAGACTTTTCAGGAAGTCTCAGAGATCCCTGTCTCAGATTAGAAGAAAGACAGGAATTACTTTTACAATATAACATTGCAAATGAGAAGGGAAGATGGATGGTAGTCACAAAGCTGCTGATAATGATGCTATTAATAGAAGATTCTTTTTTATTATTACAAGTTCCCACCACTGTTACTTAGAGATGACAATAAATGGATATATCTAGTTTAGAGGAGAAAAGTATGTTTTTTCTCAAACCTCATAAATTATTGGTTGAAATAAACCCCTTTAACAAAAGACATTAACAAAATTTAAAACAACAGATTTTTCATATACACATGGGAGATACCCAGAAAATGAGTACTTGTCAAGGAGGTGATTTTACATTCCAGTTAATGTAGCATTTTCAACAAAGAACAGTAAATTTTTAGAGAATTGATAAGACACAGGATAAGGACTTTGAGTTTCTAGGGGTGGCAACTTGTAGGAAGACAAATAACTGGCAGATAAAGGCTAAGGCATAAATCGGTGACTATCAATTCCTCTGGTGCCATCTCTGGACCATTCAGGGCTAAAGTCTTCAGTGCTCAACCTTTGCTGTCCCTGATAGAAAGAGGGTGGGGGAAGCAGGATACCTTCTCTCTTTGTATTAATAAATATATATCCTGATTTTTAGGCAAATAGAGGAAGGGCAGAGCACTTCCTTGCACTAGCTTTTTCTTAATTGCCTTCAGCTCAACAATCCTTATGCTGAAGAAGCATATTTTGGGGGGGAATGTTCTGTTCTTCCAAGCATCCCAATGTCACAAACATGCCAATATGGGATTGGGATTATCAAGAATAGAACAGGACGGCTTCTATCTCATAAATATTCTGTGTTCCAGGAATTACATTGCAAAGCATTTCTTGGGATGAGTAATATATGTTTTAATGTAAACAGTATATTAAATAGTATTTAGGTTCCCTGATAAAATTCTAAAAAATATATTTTTGTTAAATGAAACTAAATATTCATTTTGACATGCCCTCATTAGACACTGACACAATTAGATATGGTGTCATGACATGACTTGGACTCTGACACCGATGGACCCTGAGTTACTGTCACTTGTTTTTTATTATTATTATTATTATTATTTTTTTTTACTCATATGGATCACTGGTGTTTGAGGACCCACATTGAATTTGAAGAGGATGAGGAGATAGATGAAAATATCTTGGCAAATTTAAGTAGATTTTAAGTTTGAAACATTTTCAACTCAAGACTTCAGAGGTTGAAATGATTGATGTTTCATTTTTACCTAACTTGAGAAGTTATTAATTAAAAATATTTATTAAACAATACATGTGTCTGTATTTATGCTAGATGTGAATGATCTCAGGTTGACAATACAGTATGGAGTCCCAGAGTTTAAGGAATCTAAATCTAGTTATAATTTCTGTTTTCTCCATAGATGTATTATGAATACTTCTCTTTGGTTCTCCCTGATAGAAACAGGGTGGCGGGAGCAGGATACCTTCTCTCTTTGTAAATCCGTGTCTTGATTCTTAGGCAAATAGAGGGAGAGCAAAGCACTTTCTTGCACTTGATTCTTCTTAATTGCCTTCAGCTCAACAATACTTATGCTAAAGAAGCATATTTTGGGGGTCATGTTCTGTTCATAGTATATAAATATCTGAAGAGATGACAAAGAAGAAACATACTGAAAGGCAGAAAAAGTTTTATCATGCGTGAAATAGGTGAAAATTGGGCTAGATGGGTAAAGAAGAAAGGGCTGATTCCGTTTCCTAGCACTGCCTTAGTAAATTACCACAAATGTAGCAGCTTAAAACAAGAGAAATGAATTATCTCACAGTTCTGGGAACTAGAATTCTGAAATCAACTTGTCAGCAGTGACTTATTCCCTCTGAAGACTCTACGAGAGACTCCTTCTTTGCCTGTTCCATGTTCTGGTGGCTCTAGGTATTCCTTGGTTTGCGATTTTATCACTCCGTATATCACTTCTGGTATCTTCCCATGGCTTTCTCCTACTTGTCTCTGTGTCTTCTCCTCTTATAAGAACAATTGTCATTGGATTTAGGGCTAGTCTAGATTGTCTAAGATGATCTCCTTTCAAGAGCCTTAACTTAATTGCATCTTCAAAGACTCTTTTTCCAATTAAGATGACATTCACAGATTCTGGGGATTGAGGTATGGAAACATCTTTTAGGAGGGCCCCCATTCAACCCACTACAGGAATTAAAATAGGAACACTTTGTATTTGAGGAGGCAATTGTTGCAGAGTGATAAGTTTAAGAAAGAAAAACACCAAGAGAAAAAGCAAAACAAGCAGAAGAATTCTGGAAAATAAGAGAGCTGTGGGGGAAGGATGAGGCAATTCTTCCCTGTAGCTTTTACTTAGCATTACAATTGGACACGAATATTGGTTAACCTTCAGAGGAAATAAGGAGAGGTTTCATGGGATGTTAGTGCCATGTAATTACTATAGAAAATGTGAAGCTATATACAATAGACTCTTCCTCTGTGTTGGACTGTATGTTTACAATCTGAAATTTACTCTTCATGCCTTGAGGTAAAACAAAGGTTTTCACAATTATCTTATTATCAACCAGAATTTCAGGAAAATAAACATTTTTGTGGGGAGACCTTATAAGGAAAGTTGCAGTTTGTATCAGCTTTGAAGACATGCTACATTAAAGTCACTTAGGGAGAAAGGCATAAGCTAAAGAAACATGTATCCTTACTGTGACCCTTTCTTTCCTCTAACATTGACATTAGACTTACCCAGAGTAGAAGCATGCGCAACTACCCAGCAGGGACCTGCCTCAGTTTGCACTGCACTTGACTCAGCATTGCAGAAAACCTATGGGTTTTTATTTTTTCCCTCATATAGTGGCCATCAGCTTTCAAATATATACAATCTGTAGGCAAATAATATGTGCTTGACTTTAATTAAAACAAATTAAATATTGGTTTTATAAAAATAAACATGTGTACATAAGAGAGTATTAGCATTTGCCCCAATTTGTAATGTGAGATGTGAAGTTCTTTCTTCTTTAGAATTTGACAAAGCACTCAGGGATACAGTGTGAAACTTCAAGGTAGTGCTCACCCTCTACAGGTACCAGACCTCAGCAGGAGAGCTGTCCTCAGAAGGAAGGTTTGGAAGAGGACACAGAAGAATAGTTTGCTGAAAGTAGATTAGAATGGAATTCTTAATAGTATCCTTCTGTGGCCTCTTTAAAAAGAATAGATTTTTCTCTCTAATTAATAAACATCAGCATATTTGGTCACATTGGTAATGTATGCATCCCCCAAAGGCTTTCTCTCTGTATTATAAATCTTCTTGCTTTAAGTTATCATGGGAATACTGAGGTGAATGTGTCTCTGTAATAGCCTTACCGCTTGCTTGTCTTATAGAGATTATACATCAGTATCAACTGACTCAAAGAAAAAATTTGAAAAAAAGTTTGGCAGTCAACCCAACTACGTCTGCAATGAGGAAAACCTGAGGATCAGAGCAGGAAAAAAGATGGAAGTGACACTTATTGGGAGCACTATGTATGGAATGGGATTCCCTCCACTGAAATTCATATGAAGGACACTGAAACTGAACATCTTTGAACTCTAATTCTTCTAGGTTTAGTAGCCATGCAGTATCACACATAAAGGGAGGTAAGATGGTCTGTTGAGTTACTATTGCCTTAGCCAAACATTAAGACACATTGCATGGCATACATACAGTTGTATGTGTATACATGCATGAATGTGGGTAATTATTTTACAAGAAGGTAATGAAAGTTTAAATGAGAAAACAAACTACATGTAGAAAAGAGATAAAAAGATTTTTTTTTTAAAAAAAAGGAAGCATAAGTGAAAAAAAAAAGAAAGAAAACTTGAATATTTGCCAATTTCTCTCTTCTTGACACAAAAAAATCGAACCTAAATTCTGGTGTCCAATGTCCTCCTGACAACTGAATTCTGGGAGATGTCCTTTGAAAGACTTGGATGTTAATCTGAAACTAATTCAAGCCTTTTGAGCTCAAAGATTGGATTGGAAATCTTTTAAGAGCAGGCTTTCCCATGAGATTTCCATTACTTCTATTCTTACTGATAAGCCACAGGTATCAGAGAAACATCCATTTGTGTGCTATCTTTGGATCCTTCACTACAAGAGAAGAGGTACAGAAAAAAAAAAAAGATGGGGTTTGCTTTGATTCAAGTTTCAGAGGAAAGTTTCAATCAATTCGAATTTTGTCTGAAGCCACTCTACTATAATAGCTTAAAGTCTTTATTAGATACTCCTATGATGTTACCTTCAGTGTAATATGCCAGCTTTAGGAGAGGGAGTTGAACTGTTCTCATGGATAAGATCTAGTACTGGCTCTGTTCCGGACCTATGAAATAGACCTTGGATAAGTAATTCATTTACTTTGTTCATCAGTTTCCTTACCTCCATAGTGAAGCTAGTTACTTAAAGAAGGATTCTCTGTAACATGACTTGAGTTACTTGGTCAAAGTTGACATTTATATATGTGATGTTAATAATACTTAAAAGCATTTTTGTATATGCTGACTTTGCACATTTCAAGTGGAGTAGCTTGTGAGGAGAGCTAGATATATGATAAGGGAATATGCCTGGGTTGTGTATGGGTGTTTGGTTCCACATGTCCTCTGGTACATTTGCATAAGCTAATTTTAATGAACACATATGGACTTTTCCCATGAAAAGTTTAAGAAATGCATATTCTTCTTCTTTTCCCCCTCACCCTGAATATGGCTCTGTCAATGATAAGTAATTTTTTGTCAGCAGCAGAGCTTTCTTCTACTGCTGGTGTGATATATAAACCCTTGGGGCCAAATTGTGCCAAGGGTCTACCTTTTTCCCACTCCATGACTCAATGTCACACCTGCTCTGTGAAATTATAATGACAAGGAAGCAGTGTTTTTCTTTTGTCCACTGACATTAAAAACAGTCAGCAATACCAGAAATACTAGAGATTCACAGTAGCTTTTTATTTTAACCTCACTGAGTCCTCTTGGAGACCTCAATTAATAGGATTAAATATACTTTCTGAGAATTATCAATATACTTTAAATATAAATTTACACTGCCAAGTCAACCCTAGAGGGGAAAATGAAAAACAATTGTAAAAATCTCTATTTCTGTAATAAGACAGAACATTTCCCCCAATCGATTCCTGTGTTATAGGCCGTAAATAAAAATATCACTAAGGAAATATCTTTGTCAGAATGATGTACTCCCTGTGGCATGGCATAAAGAGCTTGGATATGCTACAGACACTGCATAAGCAACAAGCTAAATGAGGATTCCAGTTTATTAAGCTTGAATAGCATGATTTTTAAGGACTTCTTTATATGGAAATAATACACAATTATAGTTTACTTCCTTTGTATTTTCTTTGTAAAAACTAAAACTTAAAATGCAGTCAGCTTTTATGTATGGTGTCGGCTTTATTTCAAAGACTGCTTTGCTCCTCTAACCTGACGTTCTGTAGACATAAATGAAAATAGAGTATATGATTTTAAGTTTTTCTTAAGGTCAAAATCTAACATTGACATTCTACTATGATGCTTAAGAGGTGATACATTCTTTTGTAATAGTTATGGTGTATTTGAGGCTATGTGCTAGTGGGAAATGCTATGGTTATGTGCTAAGAGTAATGAATATACATGGAAAGTGAAAGAGGCATTGGATTTTCTTTACTATATTGTTCACCCTTTCTAAGAAGTGATATATTAAAATAAAAAGCAATGCCATCTATCGCTAATCGTTGACACTGTTTTTCTGTTGTTTATGTTGTTTTAATTAAAAACATCATGGACGACTTTATTCATTTCCAATGCAGAAATAAGCAGCCACGAGATGGGAAATGCTTGGTCTGGTCATGTCAATCCTATTGATTACACATTAAGATCACAATATGATCCTATGCATGTATCCTGCTGTTTCCAGTTACATATAAATATGCTACTACATTGTGCATACACACACACACACACACACACACACATTTGCTTTTAAAGCACATTATACTATGCCAGAAGATTCATGAGCACTATTGTAGAATGCATAAAAATCACTGAGACACGAAAGTCTGAGCTTATTTATTTACTCATTTTTAGCAAGTATTTATTGAACACCTAATGTGCCCCTGGCATGTTCTAGGTACTACAAATAGGGCACTGAACAAAAAGCAGACTCCAAATTCTGCACTTATGGAACTCATATTTCAGTGGAAGGAATTGACAACATAGTAGTACTTAAATAAAATCAGCTGGATGATGTACAGTATGAGGCATACAGGATAAGGGTAAGAATAAAAATAAATAGGAGGACTAAATTTAAACAAGATGGTCATTGTAGACTTCATTGAGAAGATGTATTGGTTTTCTATTGATTTATAACAAATGAGCACAAACTTAGTGACTTAAGACAATACAAATGTATGAATATTGTTCTGGGGGAAAAGTCTAAAATTAATGTGTTGGCAGGATTGCGTTCCATCTTAGGAGAATTAGTTTGTCTTTTCCAGTTTCTAGAAGTTGCCTGCTGGGCTTATGGTTTCTTCCTCAAGTCATTCTACCTTGTTGCTCATCTTCTACTACTCACTGTGACCCTCCTGGCTCCTTCTTATAAGAACCCCTGTGAGTAATTTGGGCTTGACTGGATAATCCAGAATAAAATCCCATCTCAAGATCTTTAACTTAATCGCATCTACAAAAATTTTATTGCCAAATAAGGTAAAATGATCATAGGTTCTAGTGATTAGGATGTTGCCAACATATTTTGGAGGTGGGTGGTATGTATTCAATCTGCCACAGAAGGTAAAATTTCAGTAAAGACCTGAGAGAACAAGGGGACTAGCTATGCAATATATTCAGGGGAAGACCTTTCTAGGGAAAGGAAAAAATAAACACAAAGTTATTGATTAGGAGTATTCCTAATATGTTTCAGGAACAAGAAGAAAGCTGCAAGAGAGAGTAGTGAGGTCACATGGGTGACAATTTTTGTGGGAGTTACATAGAATGTCTAGGATATGACAATACATCACATAGGAGGAGCTTTGTCTTACATGTTGAATGACATAGGGACACATTAGATGGTTTTGAGGGAAAAGTGACTTTATCTGTCTAATGTTTAATGGGGATCACTCTGGATGCTAGGTTAAGAATAGTCTGAAAGAGGTCAATAGTAGAAGCAGGAGATCAACCAGAAGGGTATTGCCATAAGGCACATGAGGAATTATGATAGACTATATTAGATGATAGCAGTGGTTGCTCAGATAAGTTATCATATTCTGGATAGATTTTGAAGGTAGAATTGGCCAAAAATGAGAAGTATCAAGGACGACGCCATGATTTGAAACTGAGAAATGAAAGGAATAGAGCTTTCATTAACTGAATTGGAGAAGGCTATGAGTACAGCTGGTTTTGAAAGGAAGATTCAGGGCATAGTTTGGGGTGCATTGAGTTTGGAATTCCTATTAGTCATAAAAATGGAAATCAGATTCGAGTTACAATATGAAGATATAAATTCAGAAATCACCAGCATATAATGATTTAAATCCAAGAGATTGGATGAGGTCACCTAGGGATTAGATGTAAAGAGAAAAGACAACATTGCTAATGTTTCATATTTAGGGCTTTTAGGCACTCTAAATTTAGAGGCTGGGCAAGGTTGGCTTCCTGGTCTTGATATTTGTATAGTTGCTCCAGTTTGTTTTAAATTTCTGTTCTTTGCCTTGAAATTCTTGATTTTGGACTAAGGAGCCCCACATCTTCATTTTGCACTGTGTTCCACAAATCATTTAGTCGATTCTGGTTGAGGAGTAATAAAGGAACCAGGAAAAGAAACTAGGAAGTCATCAGGGAATTAAAATAAAAATCAGGGAAGTATGGAATCTTGGAAGCAAGATAAATAAGGAATTGTTGGGAACAGAGAGTAATAAATCTTGTAAACAGCTGCTGACAGGTCAAGTAAGGTAAAGACTGGAAAATAGCTACTAGAGACAGCAATAGGCAAGTCTTTGATGTTTGAGAAGAACAATTTTAGTATAGTGGTAGAAGGAAATTTGGACTGGAGTGAATTTATTTAAAATTTCCAAGAGAAATTGGTGAGTGTTCAATAACTCTGCCAAAGAACTTTGCTCTAGAGCAAACAAAGAATGAATTAGGTGAGAGAGAGAAAAGAGGGTTAACAGCATGACTGTGTATTAGTTACACTGATGAAGAACAGAGGAGAAAGGCGATGAAGCAGGAGAGGAAGAGGGAATAGTTGCTGGAACAATGTTTTCCAGTAGAAATGGTCTCAGAGCCGGTATACAGTAGAGGCACTGGCCTTAACTAGCAGCACAGGATCAGTCATAGTAACATACTAAAAGTTGTAGTATGTGGGTCCTGACATTCAAAGTACTGTAAGACTTCTGACACTATCTGTCTGGATTCGCCACAAGAGAAAAAAAAAGTACTGCAAGAGTTAACCAACACATCCACATTTGTCCTTTTACTTATGAAGTAGGAAGGAAGGAAGTCAGCTGAGAGTGAGGATAAAGAAAGACGTTAGAGATCTGAGGAGAGAAAGATAAGTATAAAATAGTTTTTTAGGACAACAGAAGAGAGGAACTGTAAGGAAAATACGGTGTGATTCGCAAGTAGTACTGAGGGTCTACATGTGTTAAGTGATCATCAATTTAAAGTTTGTCTACTGTGTGTTTTCTCCTTCCAACCTCAGCTGGCTGCACAAGTACAGACATAAAGAACTACAGTCACATGTAATAAGGGTTGTTTTATCAAGGGAATGTATTAAAATAATAGATAAAGTAAAAAGAGGTGAGGTTAAAAGCAAGGTACAGTAATAATGACGTTTATGAAATGTGACTTACATAAGAAGAAAAGAGGACATAAATGGTATGAGAAATGGTGAAAGTATGGTAGAATCAAGGGATTTAAGGTACACATGGGAGTGGAGCATTGTTGGAGTTGAAATAACATAGGAAATAAACACAGAAGAGTCTAGAAGATGGCACAGGGCAGGATGTTTGAAATTTTACTGTGGAGGGGTGCCACTCTTACCAATAATAAGGTAACAGGATGACTGTGGGACTGAGGGGACTGAAATTGTGTAGAGAGCAAGTTAGTTGAAGGAGACAGGGAACTAAGGCACTACGGATGAAGAAATAATCTATGTAAATACTATGATCATCAAAACCAAAGAATAGTGTTGGAGAGAGTTATCAATCAACCTGGTGTTAAAATATTTGGGAAGTGAGTCTTGTTAGTACCTGCGAGATTGATAGATGGCTACAACATAGAAGACAGTGGGTGATCTGGTCTATAATGACATTGCAAACAGAGACTTTTTTTTTTTTTAATACATGAGGAAAATGATCTGGAAGTGGCAACATGGAGTATGAAAGAAATATACCCTATCTCCAGAAAACATGTTCTGAGAGATTTGAAAGAGAAAACAGCTACCATTTGAGAGGGATCTATAGACAAGTGCATCATTAGAGAAGAACAAAACGTCAGGGAACAAAGCTGAAGAGAATATTCACAGAAAAGTTTGAGATTAATGGTGATTTTGGTAATGATGAAGCCACTTAAAATATCTTTTCCTTGAAGTGTAAAAGGCTTTAGTGAATTTAAAAAGATAGAAATCATACAGAATATACTATCCAGGAATTAAATATAAAATCAATTACTTAAAAATATCTAGGTCGTCAGAACAAGGTTTTGGTGAGGTGCCGCCATTTCATCCGTCCTCGGTCTCTGCGCCTGTCGCAGAGCTTCCAGCAGCGCTATGTTGGGCCACAGCATCTGGAGGTTCACAACCTCTGTGGTCCGTAGGAGCCACTGTGAGGAGGGCCCTGGGAAGAATTTGCCATTTTCAGTGAAAAACAAGTGGGCATTGCTAGTTAAGATGTGTTTGTACTTTGGATCTGCATTTGCTGCACCCTTCCTTATAGTAAGACACCAACTGCTTAAATCATAAGGATGTTTCAGTTCGTCCATTTAACAGATATGAGGAGCATTTTAAGAGATACAGCCTCTGGAAATGGATCAAACTCTAACTCATGGCATACTAGATATGTTTGTCAATAAACTTATGACATGAATGCTTAATGCCTCTTTTTTGGAATAGGAAATGTAATACTTGGCCATTTGCCTACTTTATTAATTTGGGTAACATCCCAGTATTACTCCGTGATTTAGCTTATTTAATGGTGTTAAACTGAGGTTATATTAAATTTTTGATTCCCAGGTCAGGATTTTGTTGGTAATTTATACAATAAAAGGGAAATACAAATAAAAAAAATCTAAACATTTCTAAATAGTTAAAAATAAACCAACACATTTATAAATAATTAGAAGGGAAATTAGAAAATATTTCAGCATTGAATAGAAATAAAAGCAAAAAGTATCAAAATTTGTGTGATGAAGATAAGCAGAGCTTGGGGGAAGTTTGTGACTTTGAATGCTTATATTAAAATAAAGAAAAATTTCACATCAATGATTTTAATTCTCAATATTGGAAGCTAGCAAAAGAAAAATAAATCAAAATAAGTAGAATGAAGGTATTAAAGAAGATCATAAATTAATGAAATAGAGAATAGATAAGCAATAGAGAAAAGTAGCAAAGACAAAAAATAGACATATTAACCTTTTTTTTTTCTCTTCAACAAACGTCACTAAGAAACTGATAGTAAGTTACTTTCTGGGAGAGAATTTTTCAGTACGTATATCTCAGTACTTTTATATTTAGAATAAACAAAGAAGTATAAAAATTTAAAAATAAGAAGACAAAAAATACAATGAACAATAAGCCAAAGATTAAGAAAATACTTCACAAAAGAAGATATATGGATGACTGGTAAGCATATGCAATATGTTCAACGAATTTAGTAAATTCAAATCACAGTGAGATCCCACTACATATCCACTGGAATAATCAAAAAGATGAACAGTGTTCAATCACTATTAAGTGCTGCCAAAACTGAATTAATGAAACTCATTGTTGAAGGCAGTATAAAATTTTGCCTACTCTGAAGAGTTGTTTAGCTGTAGTTTATAAAGTTCAACCTACACATACCATAGGACCAAGAAATTATACAAGTAGTTATTTACCCAAGAGAAAGAAACACATTTATCCATTTAAAAAAAAAAACCTTGTATGCAAATGTTCATAGAGGTTTGGGGAAAAAGGAACTCCCATGTCAACAAGATAAACTGTAGTATGGATAAACTTTAGTATGTTCATATAATGGGCCACTACTTATCTATGAAATTATATCAGTTATCAAGATATACAGCAACATGGAAGAATCACAAAAACATTCCAAGTGAAAGTAGCCAGATACATAAGATTATCTACTGTAAATTTCATTATATGAATTACTAAACAAGTACAATTAATTTAAAGTGATGGAAATCAAATCGATGTTTGCTTGGAGAGAGGAATAGGAGTCATTTGGATTGGGAAGGGGCATGAGGAAACTTTTTGGGATGACAGAAATTTCTGTATATTGATTAGCACAATGTTTACACAGTAGATACACTTGTACAATTTGTCAAACATTAATGTTAATGTACTTAAATGAAATTAAAAAACGAATAGCTTGACATTTATTTTACTGCATATCATGGAAATCAGCAAGAAAAAAACATTGTTTTAAGAAGATAAAAACGTCTTTTTTTGTTTAGTGCTTTTTGTAATTCTTGGGTAATTTCAGATGATGAACAGCTTTGTTTAATACCTTATGGCATTTTCACAAACAATGCAACATTATTTTTAAGGACATTTCTATTAACTTGATAAAGCAGATTAGTTTTTAATGAAAATATGTCCTTTGGTTCTAAAATATGTCTAAAGAAAAGTTTGCATTTTGTAAACTTATTTCTTATTCTCTCTTGGTGGCTAATGAGCTTTAATTAAGTTTAATTACAAAGTTTATCATAATGACAGAAAAGTATATAATCTTTTTCTTCTCTACACCTCATCCTAATTCTCTCAGGAAAACATAAAATTGGTTTCTCTTCTAAGGAGTAGGGAGTAGAGGTACATATGATGATTGAAAAATCAACATCTGCTATATACATTTCTTTATATATATTTCAATTAAGGGGCTTTCATTATCCTTGGACCAGCAACATAATATAACCACGAATAATTATTTTTTGTTTCCGAAATCATTTCTGCTTTTAAGAAGTTTGTACTCTCATAGCTGACTTTTTATTTTTATTTTTAAACTTTCTGTTTGTTGGTTGCACAAGATTATCTTATTCTGAAAGCTTTCCTTTTCTTTCTCACCAACCAATCCCACATGCGTGGTGGGTGTGGTATTGGAAACGAACTTCATAATCTTTCTGGATGCACTCAGTGTATAAGATGTCTTGTTTCCTCTGCTTGGATTCCACAAACTATCTTCCTCATCTTCTTTATTGAAGCTTATCTGTCCTTAAGTAGATGAGATCATGTTTATGCTTCAGAAAGCTCTTTCTGCTCTGATTGGATGTTTGTGCTCTCATTTTAATCTTTTCCCTTTAATCTCCCAATGTAGCTCACCCTACAAAATATTTCCCTATTACCTTGTTTGGGCGGCGGGGGGACACCAGATAAGAAAAGGTGTTTTTATTTAATTTAACATAAAAATCTCATGGGATTAATGAGACCATATTTTGTCTAACACAGTATAATTGTGTAATAACTATTCATGGGACTAAAGAAAAATTAATGTTGGAAATATTCTTTCTAAAAACAATTATTATGTTATCTATATTGAAATGAATTTCAATATATGGGAATAGTGAGGTCTGGAAAATTGATACTTTTAAAGAGCATCATGAAAATGACTTTTTGACACAGCGAGCAAATTCATAAGGAAATCTAGCAAGATTTGAGATAATGATGTAGGATTTTTTTTGTTCCTTAGTTCAGCTAAAATCCAGGTTCTTGTCACACGACCAGGAAAAATTAGGCAGGCACCCGGAAATATTGAAAGGTAAAGAGAGTGGAACGGGCCAACAGGCTCCCACCTCACAGATTGAATACCAGGCCATCACACACAGCTGAAGAGTGCAGGCTCCTCCCTGCTATACTAGGTGAGAATTCCCGGTGCCTCCACCAACTCTTCCAGCACGCAGGCGGGCCGCCAGCCCTTTGTGGGCGCTCAGAAACAAGGTCCTGGGCAGGTTCCCCTATCCGCACAAGAGCATCTAATGTGAACACTTGCGGGGCTGATCAGAGATTCTCCGGAACCCTCGCTTCTATGCCTCCTGCATCTATCAGTAGGATCATCCTAGGAAAGAGAAATTTGTATTTTCTCCATAAACACAATGAAAAGTTTTGTCAAATGGATAAATGATATTTTTTGCTTGTGGTTGTGTCATTTACAAGTTTGAAGAACGAACTAAAATATCTGCTTTTTTCTTTAGAGCTCAAGCAAAGAGAGGTCGGAATTTTATACCTCAGTGGACCCAATTTCGGCATGACATTAGAATCAGAGTAACATTTCATTAAAAAGAAGAAAAGAGGTGGGAGAACCTAACAACAGAATAGGTCATAGCGTTCCTTTATATTTGAACAACAACAACAAAAACAAAAACTCTTTTGAAATGGTGTTGTTTTCTTATTTTCATAGGAATATAGAAATCTCCTTTTTGGTTAAAGCCCATTTTGTAGACTCGGTAGAAAATTCGGACCTATTAATTTCAATAGGTCTGGTCTTTGGGGTTCTGGTTATAACAAGTTAAAAACAAGCATATATGTTTTGTTTTTGTTTTTGTTTTTCCTGCTGAATGCTACAGATGGATTGTGCCTCTGACAGTTTTTAACTCTCTGTTAAGAAACTAATTTTCAGTATCATTTATAGCAAACAGAATAGATATTCTTTGGCAGAATGGATGATCTGTATTTATGTTTGAATTAGACAATGATTATGTGTGTTTTCATCATTGCTCTTGCTCCGTGCCCTGATGAGGTTACTGAAAGAAGGTTCCTATTCACCAGGTAGGAGAGTGTGACATCACTGATCACTGGAAACATCTGACTTCCGGCTGACTATCACAACCTCTCTGGGGAAATTCTGACGTGTTTCCAGGGACATTCAAAGTCCTCCTTTGTGTGCAATCAGCCAACCTATAAACTTCCATGTGTAGGAAGTGCACAATTAAACCATATAATATAAGAAGCAAAACATGATTAGAGTAAGGTGAAGATATGTAGTCCATACCCTGCCTCACATCCTGAAGGTGCCACACCAGGTCATGTAAAAATTGGGAAACCTGTGAAAAAAGTTTCAGCATAGTGTTCTTTCTCATTATATTTTACAATACTGGTGATACTCATTATCTTCACTATATTAACTAATATCAGTTGAATGTTCACTATGTGCCAAGCACTATACTAAGCACTTTCTATGAATTATCTTAAGTAACACTGGCAAGAACGCTGT
>NW_012101854.1:628898-635186 GCF_000951045.1 Mandrillus leucophaeus
AAAGAGCATCATGAAAATGACTTTTTGACACAGCGAGCAAATTCATAAGGAAATCTAGCAAGATTTGAGATAATGATGTAGGATTTTTTTTGTTCCTTAGTTCAGCTAAAATCCAGGTTCTTGTCACACGACCAGGAAAAATTAGGCAGGCACCCGGAAATATTGAAAGGTAAAGAGAGTGGAACGGGCCAACAGGCTCCCACCTCACAGATTGAATACCAGGCCATCACACACAGCTGAAGAGTGCAGGCTCCTCCCTGCTATACTAGGTGAGAATTCCCGGTGCCTCCACCAACTCTTCCAGCACGCAGGCGGGCCGCCAGCCCTTTGTGGGCGCTCAGAAACAAGGTCCTGGGCAGGTTCCCCTATCCGCACAAGAGCATCTAATGTGAACACTTGCGGGGCTGATCAGAGATTCTCCGGAACCCTCGCTTCTATGCCTCCTGCATCTATCAGTAGGATCATCCTAGGAAAGAGAAATTTGTATTTTCTCCATAAACACAATGAAAAGTTTTGTCAAATGGATAAATGATATTTTTTGCTTGTGGTTGTGTCATTTACAAGTTTGAAGAACGAACTAAAATATCTGCTTTTTTCTTTAGAGCTCAAGCAAAGAGAGGTCGGAATTTTATACCTCAGTGGACCCAATTTCGGCATGACATTAGAATCAGAGTAACATTTCATTAAAAAGAAGAAAAGAGGTGGGAGAACCTAACAACAGAATAGGTCATAGCGTTCCTTTATATTTGAACAACAACAACAAAAACAAAAACTCTTTTGAAATGGTGTTGTTTTCTTATTTTCATAGGAATATAGAAATCTCCTTTTTGGTTAAAGCCCATTTTGTAGACTCGGTAGAAAATTCGGACCTATTAATTTCAATAGGTCTGGTCTTTGGGGTTCTGGTTATAACAAGTTAAAAACAAGCATATATGTTTTGTTTTTGTTTTTGTTTTTCCTGCTGAATGCTACAGATGGATTGTGCCTCTGACAGTTTTTAACTCTCTGTTAAGAAACTAATTTTCAGTATCATTTATAGCAAACAGAATAGATATTCTTTGGCAGAATGGATGATCTGTATTTATGTTTGAATTAGACAATGATTATGTGTGTTTTCATCATTGCTCTTGCTCCGTGCCCTGATGAGGTTACTGAAAGAAGGTTCCTATTCACCAGGTAGGAGAGTGTGACATCACTGATCACTGGAAACATCTGACTTCCGGCTGACTATCACAACCTCTCTGGGGAAATTCTGACGTGTTTCCAGGGACATTCAAAGTCCTCCTTTGTGTGCAATCAGCCAACCTATAAACTTCCATGTGTAGGAAGTGCACAATTAAACCATATAATATAAGAAGCAAAACATGATTAGAGTAAGGTGAAGATAT
The DNA here is from genome assembly GCF_000951045.1 of Mandrillus leucophaeus. Lineage (NCBI taxonomy): Eukaryota > Metazoa > Chordata > Mammalia > Primates > Cercopithecidae > Mandrillus > Mandrillus leucophaeus. Next base: position 630,287 of record NW_012101854.1, read on the forward strand.
GTAGTCCATACCCTGCCTCACATCCTGAAGGTGCCACACCAGGTCATGTAAAAATTGGGAAACCTGTGAAAAAAGTTTCAGCATAGTGTTCTTTCTCATTATATTTTACAATACTGGTGATACTCATTATCTTCACTATATTAACTAATATCAGTTGAATGTTCACTATGTGCCAAGCACTATACTAAGCACTTTCTATGAATTATCTTAAGTAACACTGGCAAGAACGCTGTGTCAGCTTCCCATAAGACTTAAAGTTGTTATTTCTCTCTCCTAGTTTGAACCTGATGTCATCATCCCTAAGAAAGCTTCCAGTCAGGGTGAGGTACAAGATAAACACTTGTTCCCTCCTGGATCGCAGTCATAGCAATTATCACCATGGCTGAATTCTCCTGTGGAACAGTGCTCACGCATGTATCTCTTTCACACAAAGGGAAAAGGAAACTCAGGGGAAGTGAGTTTACCACCAACTAGTGTATGACCTGTTTCTTAACCTTTTTCACACTCCTACTTCCTTACCTGTAAAGGGAAATACTATTTTTTATCTTATAGACTTAAACTTTTATATATTAGGAATTGAGGAATGCAAGTTAATGCCTTCAGCTCAGAGCATTTCTTCCGTTACCCAAATGAGACCATAATAAAAGAATAATTTTTGCTTAAAAATATTTTCCCTTTCAAAATCTTCTCATAAACACATACTAGAATGTTTCTTTGTCCTCAGATAATTATGACACTTTAATTTATAACTCTCTATGAACATAGTTTCCTGGGGTGATAATATTAGAGGGGCAGTAAGAAGAACCAAAAAAGGGGCGAGTAGTACTGACGAGGGAAAGTACACACACACACATTTTATCTATGTAGAAAAACATTGGTGCAATGTCTATAGCACACCTTTCTGGCTTATCTGATCCTAATTATATGGTAGCCATTTTACAACTCTGAAAGTTATATATAACTGATAGCCATGCAAAATAGTGTGTGTATGTGTATATGCAAATGAATACTGGCCAGTGGAGAGAAGAAACCCTCACCCCAGGAACTACCATCTTTGTCTCCATTTGTACACTCATTTTAGCGCTGCTGTCTGTAAGTGTGTCTGTCCTTGGAGTCTCCTTTGAACTGGTTATAACACCTCACCAGTTGCCTCATTAGTGAGTTATTTAAATATCTTTAACATTTGATTATTTTTATATCGGTATGAAAGTCATGACTCTTATCTTGTTCGAAAATTACCCTTTAACACTCAGGTCTCAGTTCTGGTTTTATCTACCTTTGGACATGTTTGATGCACACATCTTTAATGAGCTGAGCCTCTCTACTTGAGCTTGCCCATGTCAGGTACTGTGGTAGACAATAGAAACAGCAAACGCATTATCCCACAGAGAGAAAGAAAAATGGCTGACTCAGAAAAATAATTCGTTTCCTGTAAACCTCTCAGCCTCTTTTGTTCTTTCTTCTTTGCTTGCTTGCTTTCTGTCTTATGAAGTAAGACAAATGAGATGATTATTTCATTATGATGAATGATACAAGCATAGGTAGATTGCCTCTCATTTATAATAAAATTGATAAAGTATTTAAGCTAAAAAGATTATTTTTCAATGCTACAAAGATTAAATATCCTTCCTTATCAAAAGGGGAGAAAAGTGACACACCACTTTGTTCTGATCGAGATTTTTACTGTAAAAATCTCAAAAAGAATTCCAAGGAGACAGAGTGGAGACTGATTTGGTGACTTATTCTGTGTAGACAGGAAGAGAGTAAGAATCTGAAAGTAACTATGGTACAAGACTGCCAATAATTGGTTCACTCACCATTGCCTGGGCTGACAGGTGAATTAAATTGAAAGATATGCCTGCCAGGTATTTGGAAGACTTTCTTCTTCTCACCCCATTATATGCTTTGAACTTTATGTTGTGTCATTGTGACAAAATAAAGACTCGCAGAGTAAAAAGCTAGCCTTTAACTCGACAATTTAAACCATTTCTTACTTTATTGTAACACTCTATGTATTTTCTAACTATAAAGCGAGATAAAAACCATCACGGGGTGGACACATTAAATAATTTCTATTAAAAGTGGACATGACCCATTACTTTCACTGTGGCCTTTATTTTTCTGCATCTAGAGATTTAATTTTTTGGGAATTGTAGAATAACTATGGTGCCATTATAAAACCTCAAGTACGAAAGCTATGACTACAAAAGCAAAGTGTAAAATTTGCTACTATTATCGGAATGTTTTCTCTCCATTTATTCAAATTTTCTCCCTGGTATAATTAATCAAGTTCAAAAAATATTTATCAAACATTTGACCCTGAGGATATGGCAATAAATAAAAGACACATAGCCTTTGCATTCATGATTTTACATTGTAATTGAGGATTTAAGTTTAAATCTAAATATAATAGTTTTTAAGTTAAAAATAAATTTGAAATAGGCAAACAAAATTCATACACACTAGTACTTACATAAACAAAACTCTGACAGTAGGTCAGTGCTATGCAGATAATTAAGATAAGGTGATGTTTAAATAGTAATTGTTGTATATTATACCAAGCAGGAAAGGTCTCTTCAGGAGAGTCTTTCGTTTAAGCTGTGATGAAAATGACAGAAAAGGACACAGTCCAGCAAACTGAGATGAAAGCTTCCCCGAAGCAAAAGGACAGGTAGGTAAAAGATAATTGAAATATGTTCAATATATTGTTCGAACTAATTGTATGTTTAATATATATTTAGATCTATATATAAAAAATTGAGAAGGCTACCTCATACTCAGAATGACTACTAACAATAAAATAGAAAATAACATGTTGAAAAGGATAGAAAGAGTTTGGGACCCTTGCACAGTAAGTCCTCAGTTACTATCGTAGATTGTTCTTGGAAACTGTGACTTGGCACAAAACAAGATAATGAAACTAATTTTACTATGGGCTAACAGATATAAACAAGGGGTGACTTTCCTACAGCATATTTCTGGTCACAGAAACATTATGAAATTCTAAATAAAGCCCCCAAACACTTCTCACATTAAACACTGGAATGAAACGTGGGCTATACATGCATTTAAGACATTAGTACAAACAAGTAAGGTCATTATTTACCCACTTATTTCAGTTCAGTGTCATGGGTTCAGTTCGGTATCATGAGTCCCCGAGGCTCAGAGACCAAGGCAGGAACGCGCTCTTGACAGGAGGCCATTGCCTCCTAGGGTGCACTATCACACACACCCACACTCACTCACGCTGAGACCACATAGATGCACCAATGAACCTAATGTTCATAGCTTTGGGATGTGAGAGGAACCCAGAGTACCTGAGAAAAAAAACCCATGCAGACATGGAGGGAACGTGCAAACTCCACATGGCCCTGGCAAGGAATAGATTTTTGTATTCTCATCTACATTATAATAAAATGACGTTGAACAAAATGCTGAGATTGGTCACACTACAAAGAGAATCATCTTAGCACTACGGAACTGTGCATTTAAAAAATAGTTAAGATGGTAAATTTTATGTAATTTATATTTTACTACAATTTAAAAAAATGGAAATGTCTAAAAGAGAAATATAAAGCTGTTTTTTAAGAGAAGAACATGCTATTTAATTTAATATATGCCCATTTTTTGGTTTATCGGCTTTTAATTTAGAGAGAAGCAGCTAACACAAGAGTCTTAGGAGACACAGCAATGAAAAGAAAGCCAATCCCGAGAAGCTGCCTTATCACAAGGTGGACAGGGAGAACCACGTTCAGGTTTGATGTGTTCGTTGTTCTTCCCAAGAATGTCCACTACCTGAAGGCGAAGCTTTGGTTTGACGTATTCACTGGTGTGTCCCAACACCTAGCACAGAACCTGACAAATCATGGACACTCAAGAAATATTTGTTCAGTTAATTAGTCTGTTAATAAAGAGAAGGTATTGCCATTGGCTCAAATACTAATCTGTTCACCTTTTTCTCTTTTTCCATTTTGAGGAATATAGCTCAGGGTTTTATATAAAATGCACACAAATTAAAAGAATGAGACTTTTTTCTTTTCTTAACCTTTTTTGTCTATGAGAAGGGAGGAAAAAGTGATCACAGAAGGCTAGATGATGATAATAAGTTAGATCAAAATGTCAAGGTGTTTTAAAAAGTAGTAAGCAATAGTACTAAGAACTCAAATGAAGATAATGTCTAGAGAAAATACAGTTTAATGATGGAACTTTTCAGCTGAGAGTATGCAGAACTTTAAGAAGACTTCTCATTGTCTAAGACTCAGCATTGAGGCCACTCCTTACTGTCAGAGCTGACAGTAAGGACTTAAATTTGGAAACCTAGAGCCTCAGGACTGAAGTGAAGAGGGTGTGGGGAAGAAGAATGGTGGGGATTAAGCCTGGGGATTTTTTGAAAACTGGGATATTTTGATAGTAGCAGATATTTAGTTAGAGATAACTGATATTTCATTGAAGAACCACAAGGAAGGCTCCATTTGGTACAAAAATATGACATTTCCCTAATCTGGATTAAAACTTCCATATTTTTGATAGAATGGTGGTTCTCAAAGTTTACAAAGATAGGTATCTGAGAAACATCCATAAATTTCAGATCCCGTGTCTCTACCCAGACAGTGTTATCTTGAATCAATTTTTATTTTTTATTTTTTTAGACGAAATTTCACTCTTGTTGTCCAGGCTGAAGTGCAATGGTGCAATATTGGCTCACTGCAACCTCCGCCTCACGGGTTCAAGTGATTCTCCTTCCTCAGCCTTCCGAGTAGCTGGGATTACAGGAGTGTGCCACCACACCCAGCTAATGTGTCAGGTAAAATAGTATGACCACAATGCTTTAATTCCCATTTGTAGACAGGTATGTTATTTCTACATTCATCTGTAGCAAAAATATTAGATTAAAATATTT
>NW_012101854.1:635236-645456 GCF_000951045.1 Mandrillus leucophaeus
ATCGTAGATTGTTCTTGGAAACTGTGACTTGGCACAAAACAAGATAATGAAACTAATTTTACTATGGGCTAACAGATATAAACAAGGGGTGACTTTCCTACAGCATATTTCTGGTCACAGAAACATTATGAAACTTCTAAATAAAGCCCCCAAACACTTCTCACATTAAACACTGGAATGAAACGTGGGCTATACATGCATTTAAGACATTAGTACAAACAAGTAAGGTCATTATTTACCCACTTATTTCAGTTCAGTGTCATGGGTTCAGTTCGGTATCATGAGTCCCCGAGGCTCGGAGACCAAGGCAGGAACGCGCTCTTGACAGGAGGCCATTGCCTCCTAGGGTGCACTATCACACACACCCACACTCACTCACGCTGAGACCACATAGATGCACCAATGAACCTAATGTTCATAGCTTTGGGATGTGAGAGGAACCCAGAGTACCTGAGAAAAAAAACCCATGCAGACATGGAGGGAACGTGCAAACTCCACATGGCCCTGGCAAGGAATAGATTTTTGTATTCTCATCTACATTATAATAAAATGACGTTGAACAAAATGCTGAGATTGGTCACACTACAAAGAGAATCATCTTAGCACTACGGAACTGTGCATTTAAAAAATAGTTAAGATGGTAAATTTTATGTAATTTATATTTTACTACAATTTAAAAAAATGGAAATGTCTAAAAGAGAAATATAAAGCTGTTTTTTAAGAGAAGAACATGCTATTTAATTTAATATATGCCCATTTTTTGGTTTATCGGCTTTTAATTTAGAGAGAAGCAGCTAACACAAGAGTCTTAGGAGACACAGCAATGAAAAGAAAGCCAATCCCGAGAAGCTGCCTTATCACAAGGTGGACAGGGAGAACCACGTTCAGGTTTGATGTGTTCGTTGTTCTTCCCAAGAATGTCCACTACCTGAAGGCGAAGCTTTGGTTTGACGTATTCACTGGTGTGTCCCAACACCTAGCACAGAACCTGACAAATCATGGACACTCAAGAAATATTTGTTCAGTTAATTAGTCTGTTAATAAAGAGAAGGTATTGCCATTGGCTCAAATACTAATCTGTTCACCTTTTTCTCTTTTTCCATTTTGAGGAATATAGCTCAGGGTTTTATATAAAATGCACACAAATTAAAAGAATGAGACTTTTTTCTTTTCTTAACCTTTTTTGTCTATGAGAAGGGAGGAAAAAGTGATCACAGAAGGCTAGATGATGATAATAAGTTAGATCAAAATGTCAAGGTGTTTTAAAAAGTAGTAAGCAATAGTACTAAGAACTCAAATGAAGATAATGTCTAGAGAAAATACAGTTTAATGATGGAACTTTTCAGCTGAGAGTATGCAGAACTTTAAGAAGACTTCTCATTGTCTAAGACTCAGCATTGAGGCCACTCCTTACTGTCAGAGCTGACAGTAAGGACTTAAATTTGGAAACCTAGAGCCTCAGGACTGAAGTGAAGAGGGTGTGGGGAAGAAGAATGGTGGGGATTAAGCCTGGGGATTTTTTGAAAACTGGGATATTTTGATAGTAGCAGATATTTAGTTAGAGATAACTGATATTTCATTGAAGAACCACAAGGAAGGCTCCATTTGGTACAAAAATATGACATTTCCCTAATCTGGATTAAAACTTCCATATTTTTGATAGAATGGTGGTTCTCAAAGTTTACAAAGATAGGTATCTGAGAAACATCCATAAATTTCAGATCCCGTGTCTCTACCCAGACAGTGTTATCTTGAATCAATTTTTATTTTTTATTTTTTTAGACGAAATTTCACTCTTGTTGTCCAGGCTGAAGTGCAATGGTGCAATATTGGCTCACTGCAACCTCCGCCTCACGGGTTCAAGTGATTCTCCTTCCTCAGCCTTCCGAGTAGCTGGGATTACAGGAGTGTGCCACCACACCCAGCTAATGTGTCAGGTAAAATAGTATGACCACAATGCTTTAATTCCCATTTGTAGACAGGTATGTTATTTCTACATTCATCTGTAGCAAAAATATTAGATTAAAATATTTGTAATACTTGTGGTATAAAACTATACTGCATTTAGCACAATTTATAACTGATAAGATACGGAACCAACTTAAGTGACCATCAACCAATGAATGGATAAAGAAAATGTGGTATGTATACATCATGGGGTACTACTCAGTCATAAAAAGAAACAGAATAATGTCTTTTGCAGCAACTTGGATGGAGCTGGAGATCCTAAGAGAAGTAACTCAGGAATGGAAAACCAAATATTTATGTTCTCACTTATAAGTGGGAGCTAAGCTATGAGGATTCAAAGGAATAAGACTAATATAATGGGCTTTGGGGACTCAGGGATAAAGGTTGGCAAGTGTGTGAGGGATAAAGGACTACATACTGGCTACAGGGTACACTGCTGATGTGATGAGTGCACCAAAATCTCAGAAATCATCACTAAAGAATGTATTCATGTAACCAAACACCACCTGTTCCCCAAAAGCTACTGAAATAAAAATAAAAATTTAAAAATATATACTGCATATATTATGAATATTGTATATTATATACTTACCAATATATGAAGTATAGTTGTGAGTATATGTTGTATGGCTATATGTTACATATATATTTACAAACGTGCATATATGCTTATGTATGTATATATGCTTATGTATATCTATCATCTACCTATTTCCAACACAGATTTGTACTACGAAAATATACTAGGTGCCACGTACTATGGAAACAGAAATAAAATAATAAACAAATAAACAAACATGGAGTTGAGATTTTAGTGGTTTCAAAACTCAGTAAACAAGTTTATGCTTAAATAATATGCCTGGTGATAAGTGCTATAAAGAAAATAAAGTGCAATAAGAAAAAGAGAAAATTGAGGGTGGTACTATTTTTAGACAAAGAGATGTGTACAATTTAAATTTTGATAAATTCTGTCAAATTTTTCTTATTAATGCTCTAGTTTAATGTCTTCTCATTGTCACTGAAGTTCTTCAATATTACTATGAGCTGTCTGAATATAAACTCCTGCTGTCTTTCCCTCCCTCCCTCCCTCCCTCCCTCCTTCCCTCCTTCCCTCCTTCCCTCCTTCCTTCCTTCTTTCCTTCCTTCCTTCCTTCCTCCCTTCCTTCCTTCCTTCCTTCCTTCTTTCCTCCCTCCCTCTCTCCCTTCCTTCCTCCTTTCTTCCTTCCCTTCCTTCCTTCCTTTTTTTCTTTCTTATTTTTCTTTCTTTTTTTGCTTCCCCATTATACTCTCTTTTTTTTCACTTTACTGATACATTCCAAAAAATAGTAGATAAGCTAGATATCAATTTGGATTATAAACTTGTATTTATTGGGCTTTCTCTGAAGTCCTCCAATGAGACCCGAGAAGAGATATGCTTTGCTTTTACTGTATATCCCTGGTTCATGGGGACTAACTATCAAAGAAGGCCTTATGGTAATTTCCTGATCATGGACTGCTGTGTATGTCATTGTATGTGTGTTTTCTCGAAGACTTAGACCCCAAACTCCTATGAAGGCAGATTTGATATTACAGATTTGCAAACAAATCATTTTTTCCTACTCAGAGCAAAGGTCCAAACAGATTAGTTTCCTTGTTATCTCTTTTGCTGGACTGCTTGGTTTTTCTGAACATCGTCTCTGATGGTGTTGTCATTAAACTGTTTGAAATTCATGCTTGAATCTGATCCAAATCTAAATTGCAGGAGCCAAAACTTACATCCTTTCCTCATGTCTAATACAATTCTAGCTCTGGATTGCCAGGCATCAATGATGGTATTACTTGGTTTTGATCTCCCTTTTTGGTTTCGACCTTTGTCGTCATATGAGCTCAGCTATACGCTTAAAATATATCATCATTATTAGAGATTTTGTATTAGGATGATTTTCAGGATACCTAGTCTGACAATATTTGTAAGAATTGAAGTGCTAGACACTTTTCTGTATATTATACATTTTCAAAAATAGAAATAAAGTGTTGTTAGCTATGTGCATTTGTTTTACCTAAAAAATACAGTGCTTTGAAATGAAAAGCTAATTGATACTAACAAGATATCTAGACTGTTTTATTGACAGAAAGAAAAGACAAAACTGCTAATACTAGACTGTAAAACCAGCTAAGGAACTGTGGTCCAATTTGCTGTTCTTATCTATTTCTCCTCAATTTTATGGTACAAAAGTCAACCAGTTTCTCATATTTTTTTTTTCCAACATATTCAGGTACATGTAAGAGATTTCAAATATAGCTTAACTAGTGTCTCATCCAGGAAAGTCAACGTTGACATGATATTCTGATTCTGCAAACAAGGATCTACTTCTGTTGGGAACACAGGAGATTTCTGAATGACTCCAGCTGCTCAAATATTTCAGTGGGGACAAATGTGTCAGGAAAGGACACAGAAATGTAGCTTCTGTGTGTGTGTGTGTGTGATTTCATCTCTGGAAAATCAGTCATAACTAAATTAACTGTTTCAAAATGTGGTTCTAATTCTATCAATCACATATTTAAAATCCTCTAACGTCTTTTCATTGAAATCAGAATAAATCCCAAATTTCTCACATGGTCTGGCTCCTGTCTGCCTCATCAAGCTCATTTCTTATCACTCTGTCCCTCATTTACTAGTCTCCAGCCACATTGAAAACACATCAGGGATTTTGCATTGTAGTTCTGTTTTCCTGATATGGTCTTTTTTCAGATCTTCACGTGGCTACCTGCTTCTCAACATCGAGATTCAGTTCAGTTGTTACCTCTTCAAAAACTCCCTCCAAGGTTACGCTATCTAAAATACAGACAGCATGTTTCCAGCTCCACTCACGGGTTTTGGTGGGGTTCGTTATTTATTTATATGCTGGCAAATTTTGTATGTGACTCTCTTTAGAGGATTTAAGTTCTGTAAAGTCAAGAACTTTGTCTTTCTTTTTTGTTTTCAACTCTGTATTTTCAATTCCTAGAATGCTATCTATTACATAGCAGATGTCCAATAAGTATTTGCTGAATAAATAAGTGAGTGGATGTTCCGGAGACATTATCCCAAGTGTTTCTGATACCCTTTTAGTGCAAAGCCTGCTGAGGTCAGGAAGAATTACTACCTTTGTTTTTTTGTTTGTTTGTTTTTTTTTTTGAAATGGTCTCTCATTCTTTCACTCAGGCTGGAATGCAGTGCCGTGATCTGGGCTCACTGCAACCTCCAACTCCCGGGTTCAAGCAGTTCTCCGCCTCAGCCTCCCGAGTAGCTGGGATTACAGGCGCCTGCCAGTATGCCCAGCTAATTTTTTGGACTTTTAGTAGAGATGGGGTTTCACTATCCTGGCCAGGCTATTCTTAAACTCCTGACCTGGTGATCCACCTACCTCAGCCTCCCAAAGTGCTGAGATCACAGGCGTGAGCCACCACCCCGGCCAAGAATTACTATTTATAGATCTCCTGCATGGTTCTACTTTCACATCTTTTATTTACCAGAAAAAAAAAATATTTTCTCTTCTTATTTTTTATTTCTTTATTTTATAATTTTTTTTGGAGAAAAGATCTTGCTCTTTCACCCAGCCTGGAGTACAGTGGTGTGACTTCTCTGGCTCAGACAATCTTCCCACCTCAGCCTCCAAGCAGTTGGGACTACAAAATATTAATAAACAAATACAGATTAGCTGGGCATGATCTTACTACATTGCTCAGGCTAGTCTTGAACTCCTGGGCTCAAGGGATTCTCCTGCCTTGGCCCCCAAAATTCCAGGATTACAGGTGTGAGTCACCACGTGTGGCACCTTACTTTTTAATGCATATGTTCTGTCTTATAAGCTGGAGAATTTTAGAACCTGTTTCATCCAAAGAAATTAATCTAATTTCTTTGCAGCCATTCGGGCAGAGCCAAAAGTGAATAATATAGTCCAGTTGGGGCCATATGCGAATGCCCACTGATTAAGTCGTACAACTATACCTGTAAGAGATCTAGAGCCTTTAGAAATAGCCTTGGAGAGTATGGAGTGCAAATTTAGTGTTCACTATTACAAGAACTATCTGTATATGTGCCTGTGAGTCTCCATGGAAGTGATGGTTGAATGAAAGTTTTCCCAGCCTAATTATGAACAAGGTGAAAAATCAAAAGCAGAAGAACATATAGAGCTAAAGCGTAAAACAGGGAATCAAGTATAAGTATCAAGGAAGGGTCTGTGGGCTCATTGTTTTGAGAGGACTGTCAACAGAGAAGGCAACCAGCAAAACTGAGTGAATACGTGGTTTGCAACTGACAGTATTTTGAGTTCCATGGCTTTGAATGAGCTCAATAAGGAGGCTTCAACTTTGCAGAATAATAAATTATAGAAAAAAAAATGCCAGAAGGAGATGTGATTGGAGTCTTCCATGGTCGCTGTTAGTTAGCATTAGGCTTATCCTTTAGTCCAGTGATTCTTAACTGGGGGCAATTTTGGCTCCCTGAGGGGTGGAAGGTCTTTCTGGTAATGTCTGGAGGGTTTCTTTGCCTGTCACACCTCAGAGGTGCTTCTGGTACTGGGAAGGTGGAGGCCAGAGGTGCTGCTAAAGATCCTACAATGCACAGGACGCAGCCCTTTACAAGAAATAATTATACAGTCCACAGTGTCAAATAACATTAGCTGAAATTGAGAACCCCTGCTGTAGGCAGTGATCGCTTCTTGGAGGTTTTGAGAATGGAGTGACACATGGAAAGTATTCTTTTAGTCAAGGTTCCTTCATTGCCTGTGACAGAAGCCATCTTATGCCAAAAGGAGGCTTTATTATTAGAATGGAAGCATGTCTCATGAACCTCCAGAGAAGGAATTCAGACAAGTCTTAAGGAGAAACTCAAACCACAAAAACAGAGAGCTATCAGAGAAACTTCCTTCTATTTTTCTCTCTGTCAGGCAGTCTTCATTTTTGTCACTCTCTCGACTGCCTTTACTGAAAGCTGTTTCATGAAGATGTCAGAATCTAACTGCCTCATACCTCCCAGAATTAAATGCTACTTTGTCATCCACATCGATAATTTATTATTATCACTATACTCTCTTGGTACATTAAGAATAAAGATCTTTCCAGCCTAATCTGGGCTTTGAAAATCCAACTCTCTACTGGGTCTTTCTCTTATTATGCAGACAGGAGCTGAGAGCTTCTATTTTCTCTTTCTGACAGGAAACTGGAAATGAATCCTGCAAAACAGCCTGTGTCCGTATGCAAATTTTTCAACTAAAAACTTTTGCATACACACTGTTTACTCACCTGTGTAAGTTTGTTCAGTGTTTTCTGCTATAAGCTACTTGTGGGCCACTGTATAACCAGGGAACTATCACCTTTGATTATCCTGACAGAAGCAGGCTATCTAGGGTAACTATGTACTAATAGAATCAAATTAGAATAGTAGGACACATTTTTATAAAAATTTATCTTATTCAGAAAAGATTACATTGTGGATTGTGGATGAGTGAAATAGTTCAGGAACAGGCACCAGTCTGTGAACCAGTTTGAAAGACACTGACCCAGTCTTGCAATTTCAAAGGTGTGATCTGTGGAACATAGGGCTCAGGATAGTCGTCAAAAATAAATATTTTATGGTTGAACAAGTGTCATGGGTTGAATTGTGTTCCCCTAAAAGATATGTTGAAGTTTTAACTCCAGGTACCTATGAATGTGACTTTACTTGAAATCAAGATGTTTGGATATATAATCAAGTTGAAATGATGCCATTAGCGTGGGTCCTAATCCAACATGACTGGTGTTCTCACAAGAGGAGAGAAATTTGGATAAAGACAAATAGAGGAGAATGCCATGACGCAGACGCAGGGGAAGATGGTCATGGAAAGATGGAGACAGAGACTGGAGTTATGCTGCCGCAGCTAAGGAATGCCTAATGCTACCAGAAGCTGGAAGAAGCAAAACCTGCACCCTCCTCTAGAGGGTATGGAAGGAGCATGGCCCTGCCAATATCTTCATTTTAGACTTCTGGACTCCAGGACTGTGGGATAAGTTTCTGTTCTTTTAGGCAACCAGTTTGTTGTATTTTGTTACAGCAGTCCTAGGAAACTAATACAATATGTTTACAAAATTCTGCATGCTATTACAACCTCATCTCAGAGATTTCTCATTCATATTAGCATAAGGATTCTAAGACTTTCTGCTTTTTTTTTTGAAAATTAACTTTAATTCTAAATCTGAGATTTATTTCACCATGAAACACATTTTTACATGATATTTATAATCCTAAAAGCAAGAGTTCCTTGGATTGCTGTTGGGGATTTTTAATTTTTCTGTTCATTTTATAAATGAACAAAATTTGGGGGGTATAGGGGTGATAACTGTTGGTCCTAATTCTCTTTTACCTGGGTTTTACCCTGGTTTTTCATCATAACATTTTTTTACCATAGCATAGCATAGAGATATAGAGAACAGACAAATGATAACAATAACAGAATCTAATTTACTTTTGAATGAATTGTTAAAATTGTGCAATTTTCTTCCAAGGACTATATCTCATATATATTTCGAATAAAAATTTAGATGGACACTTATAGATTTAGTCTTTTCATTCTTATTTTCAAACACCCTTAAAATAGTTAAGAAAAACATAATATAAAATAGAATACATATAAGGAATGAATTCCAGGTATTTGAGTTTCTATAATACTATATGAATAAAATACTCAACTATGGAAACACCACAATATCATAAAGCAGCTGTTTATTCAATATCTCCGTATGGTATCAAAAATAATTTTACATGTTTGAAAAATCTGAATAAATACTTATTAAATAATTATTTAAAATCCATAGCAGTATGTATTTTTTAAGAGCTAAAGTAGAATTTAGCACAGCACCAAGGCAATTATTTTATTTCCTCTCTGAATATGGAACCACTCAACATTAATAATAGGAAAATTAATAGTAATCCAGAGCACTAGGCTAGATGATTGTTAATTACTAAGTAAAATTAAAATCTGAAAGCACTATAATATTACTCTACTAAATGACATTATTTAAAATACTATCATTATAGTCAAGGGAAAACAACACTGAAATGTTGAACTCTGTTAATTTTATTTCAAATGATCAATGTCTCTTATGATCAGAGAGTTTATGTTAATACCAGGCTTCACATTTTCTTTTTCAGTGTATTAACCAAAAGGCTTCCAACTCCTTTTTAAGCACTAATGCTCCTTAGGGGAAATTTATCCAGCCTGCATTGGCAATCCAACACAGAAAAACTACAAAGGCGATGATACTTATCCTGAGAACCACAAAACTATTTAAATTAAAATAAAAATAAGATGAACCTGGGTCCTTCCTCCAAATAAGCCTAACTCAGGTTTGAAGTTGGCAAAACAACTTTGAGAGACATCAAAGTTAATTGGGAGGAGTTTTGCTTTTCCAGTAGAGTCGTGTACTCTCTTCAATTTAAGGACTTAAGAGCCTATGCTGAGTTCTAACATCCTTCTGGAGTTCTAACATCCTTCTGGAGCTACATTAAATTGAATGTTTTTTTCTTAATTTCTGACTAATAAGAATAAATGATTATTGATCCTATAGATTCTCCATCTCTACTGCAATATTTAGACTTATGATTTGGCACAAATAGAGATACTTGCAATATACAGAGTTTTTAGGAAGCAGAGACAACACAGTAAACAATATGTATTTGTTTAATGGACAATTTCCTGAGTTCTGTATTGCTCTTGCATTACAGATAAGAAACCTGAGATCAAGAAAATTTCATGAAATATGTTCAAGGTCTCTTGAGTCCCCATAAGTGTGCTACTACATTCTTCTCAATATGCAATACTGCTTGAGGCTAGATGAGACTCAATGGATACTGTTTTCCAAAACCTCTTGGTCCGGTATTATTCAAAGATAAGTTTGTATCACTTCTAAAATAGAAAAGAGTAATTTTTAATATAAATCTTTCTTTATTCATTGGTAATGGAATCTCAGTTTTATTTGGGCACTAGTCTATCCAAAAAGATTATATTTCTTAATTTTTCATACAGCTATATGTGCTCATGTGACTACATTCCAGCCAATTATGTGATAGTGGAAGTAATATCCTATTCCTGGGTATACAGCAAGATAGAAGAAAACTGGATAAGTAATGAATATGGTTCTCCATGCCAAATGTGGACCATCTCCAGTCATTTTTTACATGTAATGAAAGCACATTTCCATCATGTTAAATCATTACTCTGTATATGTGTATGGGTTTGAGTTTCAGAGTGGGC
>NW_012101854.1:646101-651025 GCF_000951045.1 Mandrillus leucophaeus
CCAGCAATCCCAATATTGGGTATATACCCAAAGAATATAAATCATCCTATTATAAAGATACATGCCCACATATGTTCATTGCCACAGTATTAACAATAATAAAGACATGGAATAAACCTACATGACCAACAATGATAGAATAAAGAAAATGCGGTCCATATATACCATGGAATACTGTGCAGCCACAAAAAAAGCAAGATCATGTCCTTTGCAGGGACATGGAAGAAGCTGGAGGCCATTATCCTTAGCAAACTAATGCAGGAATAGAAAACCAAGTACTGCATATTCTCACTTACAAGTGGCAACTAAATGATGAGAACACATAGATACAAAAGAAGAACGCACACTGGGGCCTCTTGGAGGGTGGGAGGAGAGAGAGGATCAGGAAAAATAACTAATGGATAGTAGGCTTCATACCTGGATGATGAAATAATCTCTACAGCAAACCCCCAGGACACACACTTACCTAGGTAGCAAACCTACACACCCCGTACAAGTGTCCCTGAACATGAAAGCTAAAAAATAATAAAAATATTTTAAAATCTTTGTTTTATGAAATAATTTTAAACAATAAACGTTAGGTTTTTTTGTTTACATAATTTGAAAAATTAAAAGTTGGCAAATCTATGAAATTCCAAAAATTTGTATTTTTATATTTTACTGAAACGAAAAAATCTGGAGACAACCAATTTAGGTCATTTTTCATTTGCCAGCTTCACCAGATCAAAGAGAAATTTGAAACCTGCAGTTGAATTCATTAAGAGTCTAAATAAAAGCCATTTGAATCGATAGCTTTATGTTTATTAATTTTTGCATATTTATACTGTTAATATGATTTCCTTAATAATGCAAAATTTCTTATTTTATTTTACTCAAGATTTAAATGCCAGACCTCTTATTATTAATGTTGACGATATTAATTGTGTTTAAAAGTCATACCATGAAATATAGGTCAATGGTTTATTAATTAGTGGCAATTTAGAATATAACAGTAAACAAAGCGAATAGAGTGACAATGGCCTAGATACTTGTAATTAAGCAATACATCCCTTCAAATGTTATTAGACAAAGCAATTCCCTTTGCTTATGAGGCAAATGAAGTTGCCATTGTAAATATAACCTCTAACTATATTTGAAACAAATAGTGGTGAGTTTTGTTCTCTGTTGCTAAGCCTGACATTCTGGGACATCTGCTTTTTACTCTGACCACTGGCCATTAAGTATCTTTAAATACATTGATTGTATTTGCTGAAGGAACCAAACATATATTATATAAATGTAAATTTTAAAAAGTAATTTCCTTGGTCAAATTGTTTTAGTTTTATTATAGTTTTGGCTTTTAGAGAAATATTCAAAATTGCAGATTTAAAGTAACATGCCATTAAAGAGGCCTGTGTATTCATCTACTTAAATAATATATATTTAATACAATTCATAGTTAGATATCTTCCTGAGAAAAATGAAGAAACTGACTGAAATAAATTCAGAATCTTAATTAAAATTTTGTTCTCTTTTAGACAGTATTTTCTAATGTCATTTCATTTGTTTATTTGTTTATATATTTGTTCATAATTTATGAAAATAATAAAAATGTTCTGTAAACATTGATTATGTTAGGATTATGAGTAATTTAATTGACAATACTGTTAAATATAACTGATCATACCTTTTTAAAATAAATGTATGATCTATCTATATTTATTATCTGCTTTAAGTGTTTACCAAACTTAACTTTCTATTGGACTACTCACATTAAAGATAATCTTGACTTCATTAATGTACACATTATCCAATTCATGCTGAATCCAAGAGTTATGATATTGAACAATATGCCTTGGGGTTATTATAATTCAAAATTTAAGTATGTCTACAATTATGACATTTTGTGAACTTTATGCTGTTATGCCACCCCGTGATGTTTAATGTTGTTCTTTTTAATCTGGTGCATTTGCTTATTTAGCTACTGGCATTTAGTGTAAAGGATATGTTTTCTCACATGGCTATAAATGTCTTTTATGTGTTTAATGCAAAGCTTGCTAAGCTTTAACAATATGTATTTTGGTATCTTTATGTTTGCACCTGTAAAATCTTTTCTAATAGCTATAATTATGTAGGTGTCTCTTGTAACTCTTACTTTAGAAAGAATGCCATATTATATTTAGTAGATATCATAAAAGACTTCAATATAATTTTTCTATTATTCTTATGATCAGTTCAACTCACTTTTCAGACACATGCTTAGTGTTTTTCAATCTTCAAATGACGATTGTACTTTTCTAGGGGCAAGAGAGCAGGGTATTTCTAAACAACTACAGTTCCCATTATACCAAAAGAGTATCTTCTCAGGGGATTATAAAAGCTGTAATTTCATCTCAGGGTTCCTGCGACTAAACTGCTTGAGTTTCCTCCTGCAATTTATGACATTACATGTACCCTTGAAGGAATTATAGACTTATAATACTCCCTTGAGATATCTTGTTATGCTTTATGTTTTCCATGTTTATGTCTAAAAAGCTTCTGCAACTGGCACTTGATGGAAGAGCAGATTGTGTAGTTACCTCTTCAATTACTTGTAGCAATTTAAAAGATAGCAACTGTAACTTAACAAAAAAGCCTTTCTACAGCAGTTCACTTGGACTAAAATCTGCGAAATTTGCCAAGTTCTGACTTCCAACAGACGTCTCAGAGTTATTGACTCTGCCCTTCAAATTTATGTGTTAATTGAATATAATCACTGGCTATTTTATGTAAAGCTATGTACTGTAGTTTGTAATGAAATATGTTCCTTTTATCAGTTATGTTAAGTGTATATATACATATAGATAGATACATAGTTATGTTTTAGATTTTTGTCTCTGAATATGTTGCCTCATTTTCTTCCTATCAAATTTTAAATCCATATCAGTAATGTCAGTTACTTTTATTATTATTTTCACAAAAGACTTAAGTAGTCATTTCAGAGCCTGAAAGCTGAATAACACAATAAACCAGGGTTTCTTAATGTAAACATTAACAGCATTTTGGACTATATAACTACTTGTTGCAGGAGCATCGTCTTAGACATTATAGAGTGTTTGGCAGCATCCTTGGCTACTGCCTATTGGAATTATAGTAATACACTCCAGTTGTGGCAACCCAATATTTCTCCAAGCATTGCCAAATGTCTCCTGGGGACATCATAATAATGATGTCCATAAGAAATGTCATAATAATACATTCAATTTTATCGAACAGATTGGCATCAATCATTTATTTCAACCTTGAAAATGAATCTTCTCGGAGTTCTACCCTATTGAGTCCATATCAAATATGGTAGTGATAATAACATAGAGCAATAAGACTCTTGACAGTAATCACACAATATGTCTCAAATACCAGCTATTGATATATTGGTAAGGATCATATGAGGTCTTGAGGGTGGAACATATGGTACCCTGAGGGTGAAACAAAAGGCTCACAGTATCACAATCTACTAAAATATATGGGAAGATGTAAGAGTTAGTTAGGATTATATCAATTCTGGTAAAAATCCCATTAAAAAGTAGATAGTTCTAGTTCTATTTGAAACAGTAAATATTTTAATGTAACTGAATTTTTGCTGTAGTTCATCCAAAATAATAACCAAATTTTTCATTTTACATTTCATGTAAATATTTAAGAGTGTACATGTACTTGTATGTACTTTTATAAATCAGAAATTGTATCACTCTAAATGTGTTCATATATGGACCTGTTTTTAGATGAATATCAGGATATCACAGGCATACTTGCAAGTTCACAAGTTAAGGTAAAATGATGAGGATTTTGGACAGTGATTTCCAGTCCTTTGATTACAAACATCACATATTACGTTGCATTAAAAGAGGTATGAAAATTTATTCTGTCCAGTCATTTTTGGCTAATTAATATACCTTTCATACTGACACAGCTTTCAAATTTTGGAAATCAGAAGTTATAAACATATGTGCAACTGAAGGACATGTTTTTGTGTAATCCATATCTCTGTATCTATCTGCATATATACATAAATACCTAAAAACATACATACATATGTGGACATTAATGAGCATAACTTTGACATAAGAACAATTAACAACAACTTGTAAACTCTGCTATGATTATTAAGTGCACATATTATCTTAAAAAGTGCTATTGAAAACATTTTTACTTTTTGTCTTGCATATTCTCAAAGATGTTAAAACTACATCTCATTATGTAACTAGACATGATTAATATTTTTTACATTGCAAACTTCTAAAATTGGGACTCACTATCTTTGGATAAGTAAACTTAGGTTTAGCCTCAGATTTGCTATTTAAATATGTTATACTGAGAAAATAGCTTCATATTTCTGAAGCACAACGTCCCTCTATGTAAATTCAGAAGAAACCATTATTTGTAGATGTTGTGGCTTATATTATTGATTCTTTATTCATTTAATTCTCATTAAATAACTTTTTCATTTACCAAATTTTTATTGAATATGTGTTATATAGCAGTTTCTGTATTAGGTGTTGTAAAATTGAAAGACAGACATGATCCTTGGAATGACCTTTTGAAGTAGTTAAAGTAAACATGTATTAATGCCGATATATTCAGCATTTTGTGCTTCTTTTTCATTCCTAAAAACACTTAGATTTTTATCAGAGAGCATTGCCTCCAGTTTTGTAATTTGGGATTGAACTTCACACTCCTCAGCACCCCCGACACTTGAGATTTTTGGTCAATGGTTACAAAAAGATGCGCCCTCTCACGCACTTTCTCTTTCTGAATCTGAACTAAATATAATGTGGTTGGTCTAAAAATGGATACCAAAAGATACTGAAAGATAGAGCAAGGAAATGTAATAAAACTAGTCCTTGGTGACATTATTGAACCAGTGAATCAACCAACTCTGAATTTGGCCTTACTTCTTATATTTTCT
>NW_012101854.1:651075-658938 GCF_000951045.1 Mandrillus leucophaeus
AGTAATACACTCCAGTTGTGGCAACCCAATATTTCTCCAAGCATTGCCAAATGTCTCCTGGGGACATCATAATAATGATGTCCATAAGAAATGTCATAATAATACATTCAATTTTATCGAACAGATTGGCATCAATCATTTATTTCAACCTTGAAAATGAATCTTCTCGGAGTTCTACCCTATTGAGTCCATATCAAATATGGTAGTGATAATAACATAGAGCAATAAGACTCTTGACAGTAATCACACAATATGTCTCAAATACCAGCTATTGATATATTGGTAAGGATCATATGAGGTCTTGAGGGTGGAACATATGGTACCCTGAGGGTGAAACAAAAGGCTCACAGTATCACAATCTACTAAAATATATGGGAAGATGTAAGAGTTATTTAGGATTATATCAATTCTGGTAAAAATCCCATTAAAAAGTAGATAGTTCTAGTTCTATTTGAAACAGTAAATATTTTAATGTAACTGAATTTTTGCTGTAGTTCATCCAAAATAATAACCAAATTTTTCATTTTACATTTCATGTAAATATTTAAGAGTGTACATGTACTTGTATGTACTTTTATAAATCAGAAATTGTATCACTCTAAATGTGTTCATATATGGACCTGTTTTTAGATGAATATCAGGATATCACAGGCATACTTGCAAGTTCACAAGTTAAGGTAAAATGATGAGGATTTTGGACAGTGATTTCCAGTCCTTTGATTACAAACATCACATATTACGTTGCATTAAAAGAGGTATGAAAATTTATTCTGTCCAGTCATTTTTGGCTAATTAATATACCTTTCATACTGACACAGCTTTCAAATTTTGGAAATCAGAAGTTATAAACATATGTGCAACTGAAGGACATGTTTTTGTGTAATCCATATCTCTGTATCTATCTGCATATATACATAAATACCTAAAAACATACATACATATGTGGACATTAATGAGCATAACTTTGACATAAGAACAATTAACAACAACTTGTAAACTCTGCTATGATTATTAAGTGCACATATTATCTTAAAAAGTGCTATTGAAAACATTTTTACTTTTTGTCTTGCATATTCTCAAAGATGTTAAAACTACATCTCATTATGTAACTAGACATGATTAATATTTTTTACATTGCAAACTTCTAAAATTGGGACTCACTATCTTTGGATAAGTAAACTTAGGTTTAGCCTCAGATTTGCTATTTAAATATGTTATACTGAGAAAATAGCTTCATATTTCTGAAGCACAACGTCCCTCTATGTAAATTCAGAAGAAACCATTATTTGTAGATGTTGTGGCTTATATTATTGATTCTTTATTCATTTAATTCTCATTAAATAACTTTTTCATTTACCAAATTTTTATTGAATATGTGTTATATAGCAGTTTCTGTATTAGGTGTTGTAAAATTGAAAGACAGACATGATCCTTGGAATGACCTTTTGAAGTAGTTAAAGTAAACATGTATTAATGCCGATATATTCAGCATTTTGTGCTTCTTTTTCATTCCTAAAAACACTTAGATTTTTATCAGAGAGCATTGCCTCCAGTTTTGTAATTTGGGATTGAACTTCACACTCCTCAGCACCCCCGACACTTGAGATTTTTGGTCAATGGTTACAAAAAGATGCGCCCTCTCACGCACTTTCTCTTTCTGAATCTGAACTAAATATAATGTGGTTGGTCTAAAAATGGATACCAAAAGATACTGAAAGATAGAGCAAGGAAATGTAATAAAACTAGTCCTTGGTGACATTATTGAACCAGTGAATCAACCAACTCTGAATTTGGCCTTACTTCTTATATTTTCTCTTACATAAACCAATATATTCCTTTATTTTAGAGGCAAGTTATCTTGATTTTTTAATACATGCTATATTAAAAGTCTAAACTTATATACAAAGCTTTATCCAGAATGCATAGGAATAAATAAAATAAAGGTTATCAGAAGCATATTTAGTAAGTCACTGAGCTGAGATTAACATCCAAGTCTGTCTGACTTTAAAATTTCAGAATTAAAGATATGATTTCCGTAAAAGTGCATAACACTTTAAAATTTGAAGCAGTAAGATAATCCCAAACATTTAATCTCTGAGTCTGAGACATGGCTACAAGATTCATTCACATTGCCCGTTCACTTGACTGGCAAATGACTAGTAGGTCCTACAGTTATGAGTATTATGGAAATGAGATTCTCTTTGAATCAGAGTTTTGCAAATATATTTTGATAGAAGTGAAGACTTGTCCATAATCGGTACTAAATACATTGCTTTATGTTGCATTGAGGATTGTGTTGTTCTAACTTGCCCTCACTATGTTTCATAAATGATGACTGCTAGTGTTAAAAATAAATGTTCTGGCACGGTGGCTCATGCCTGTAATCTCAGCACTTTGAAAGGCTGAGGTGGATGGATCACTTGAGCCCAGGAGTTTGAGATGAGCCTGGGCAACCTGGCAAAACCCCGCTCTACTAAAAACACAAAAATTAGCCAGGTGTGATGGTGCATGCCTGTAATCCTAGCCACTTGGGAGGCTGAGACACGAGATTCACTTGAGCCCAGGAGACTGAACTTGCAGTAAGCTGAGATCACACCACTGCTCTCCAACCTGGGCAATAGAGTGAGACTGTCTCAAAAAAGAAAAACATGTTTTGACACCGTAACAATGAAATATGATTAAGTAAAAAATGCAAATAAAAACATAGAATGACTTCTGTAACTATTTCCCCTTCTTTTTAATCCTCTTGTCTTCTTCCAGCACTTTCTCTTCTTTCATTTCAGACACATAGGCAATGACATGCAGGCAATGGCATGGCAAATACCTGGACACCCCTAAAGGATGTGACAAGTTTGGTTGTAAAAGATATTGTGTCATCACCCAGTGATATTATAAAGGCCTGTAGGTATTTTAGATTTCCTGGTTTCTGGAAATTACTTTGAAATTTAACCTTTGGGCTGATAGTTCCACCATACAACAGCTTAATTTAAACTTTTTTGAAGGGTAGACTTTCACTTTCTTTTGGGAACCCATTTTAGCACCGCTTCCAGGTGTATCATTTTTCTAATCAGAATATTTCAGAATATAAATTTTTCCTCTTCCTCGGCTACCTAACTCTGCATTATCCCACATTCTCACAAGGATCATTACACTTTCTCTTCAATTTTATTAAGATTTTCGGGGTTTCACTCCCTTCCTGGAGTATCTTTTTTTCTTAACAGTTCTATCGATATCAACCACTTAAAATCCAATTTCTCAAGTATTCTGATACTTTGCCATCTTGATATTTCACTAAATTCTTCACTAAGTTACAATTTTGGAAAAGGCTATGCATCCACTATTTCTCTTTTTGCTCCTCTGTTTTAGATGGTTAACTGTTCTAATCTCTGACTTTGCCTTTTCCACTGATTTTAGGGAGCTTTTGAGATTATGTCTGTTCTTATATATGACTTATTTTCCCTTTTCAGACTTTTCCACATTCTCTAATAGCTGTTTCTTCATTCAGAGTTTATGAATAGCTGTTTTTTGTGCCTTGAACTGAAAATGTTCATCTATCTGTATATTAAAACATTAGTATGCATTGAGATGATGTGAAGTTGCATCCTCAAATGCTGAAGTATTTATTAACTAAACTCATTGGAATAATTACTAATACATTTTTCTACAAAATTTAATCATTTTGGCAATAACTGATAAGGTAGCTCATTTAGCATCCTGTTCCATGTGGAGACCAAGGTAGGAGTGAAGTGGTGGCTAAAAGCGGGATAGCTTATATTAACACTGTTCTTGTGTTAAAAACTGACATTCTTGACCCAGCATGGACACCAGCAATTAGCACTGATTTTTCACAAAAGGACAGATTCATTTCCACTAATGCTCTAAGCCAAGAAAAGCCAAGTCTGGTGGAAAAATGTGGTAGAGGATTTTCCCAGCATAAAACATGGGTAGATCTGGAGTCAAAGGATCTAGGTTCAAAATTTGAGCTCCCTTTACGTCAACTATATGACTTTGAACAAAGTAATTTCTCTGTACCTCCCTTTTCTCCTATGATAGATGGGAATTATGGTTTTCTTCCTCCCAGAGTTAGAGGTATTAAAAAATAACATATAGGGGATGAATGTCATTCATTCAATGAATGTCATGAATGGTAAATTCACGATTTTTATTGTGTGTTAATTTTATTTCCCACCCACCCTTCCTCCACTACTGAGTCAAATCTATAATAATGTGTTTTCTTCACCATTAATGTTTCATGTGACTTCCATGAGCACAACTCACTGGGTATCTCTACAAACATTCATTTATAAACTTTTTGTCTAACGCTTGATATGTGTATATATATTGATTGATTGACTTTCATCAATCAAATATACATTGGTTGATTGACTTTTTTTATCTCCCTCTTCATAATTTCCCTGAGAAGTTTTACCCTACATTGCTGCTTAGTTCCCATCCAACCGATAGACAATGGAGACCAGATTCTATGCCTGGATTCCATGACATTAAAGTGGACTGCTGTTCTGATCTATTGAAGCCTGTCTGAGCTACAATCCGGTAGATGTATCATCATTCCCTCATGGCCATGCTAGAACCCTACAATTGAACATTTTGAATATTAATAACAGAGTAAATTTTTCTATACTCTATGGAAAGTAGAGATTGGACCACCTGGCCTACAATCATGCTCTACCTTCCCCACTCCCTTTTCAGAACATTCAGCAAGACGTATGTGTGAGGTTATACTGACAATATCTGACAAATGTGATTGAATTATTCCTTCCTTCTTTATATTTTTTCCAAACTGAAATGGTTTTGAAACTCCAAGTGACCATTTAATCACTGTTTATAACATTACATTCATGTCCAATATGCTTTTAGTCCTATCACACTGACTGTACCAAAACTTACAGATTTTTTTAAAAGCATAGAAGAGTTGAGATATCAATGTGCCCTTCTGATTCATTAATTTTTCTGTTAACATCCTATAATGAGATACTTCAGCAGGTAAATGCTCTACCTGTCCACAAGCAAAATTGTTTCTCAACTATTTACTCATCTTCAATGAAAGTTTGATATCACAGATTGGTCATATGTCGTCTTCAACCATTTAACACAAATTGTATATATACTTCAGATAGGAAACATAATGAAAGCTTACACTTTTCCAAAAACATCTCCAGAGATCTTTTGACTCTAGTAATAATGTCTTGATTGTTTCTGAGGCCATTTTCTGGCTCTATGATATATCCCTGCCACTGCTCTGTGGATTTTTGAAAATAGTGTACTTGATCTAAACATTTTTAAAACAATCGAACAGTACGTTTAGATTCAAAGCTGCAGAGTGACTATTTTTATGTCCATCTGTACTTGTCATTTCACATCAAAGCATAAATCTGTGAATACATTCTATTTTGTTTCCATTATTGTCACACATAATGATTGTCCAAAAGTGTTCCTCAAAGCCATTTTATTTTAGACCATCTCTGGTTTCCTCAGTGAGATAGCACATTGGAAATTCTGCTGCATTTTAACAAATTTTTTTAACCTAGACTTAAACATGAAGCTAAGAATTTAAAGGTCTGTTTAAAAATTCTCTCTTGAGCCATAAGCTGCTATGCTGTTTTCCTACTTTCATTCTCAGTATTTCCTCTCTTTTCGTCCTTCTCTACACATCTAGCACTGCATTTTCTACCTCACCTCCCATGCTTCCTTGCCAAGCCTAGACTCCAGGGCTAGTCTTTCCAATAATAATTTTCTTCACAGCAGAGACTCTTTCATGCTAAGAAATTCTTATCAACCTTACTATGACAGATATTTATGAAATCCTTTAACTACTGTTTCTTCTACTGAGGCTGGTTTTGTGGATGGACATCATGAAACTGGATGAATTTAGGCCGGGAGCTCAAATCTCTACTTTCAATAGATTATAGAAAGAAATTATCCCAATATTGATACTCAATACATTCAATTTTAGGAGTCTGACATGGCCAGGAGGGAATGATAATAAATCTGCTAGATTGTAGTGCAGGATTCCATATATGAGAACAGCAGTCCACTTTAATGTCAGGGAATCCAGGTATTTGATCTGGTCTTCAGTGTCTATCTGTTCAATAGGAACTCAACAGCAATATAGGGTCAAATTTCTCAGGGAAATTGGGAGGAGGGAACTAGGAAGAAATAACACAGATTGTATTATTCAGCTTTAACTCTTTGGTATCTAAATTAATGTCATGAATTGTATGTGTTTAATAATGTCATGAATTGTATGTGTTCAATAAAGTGTTAGTAAATAAAATTAGACCAGTTTATTCTATTTAATATCCATGCTATACAATACAACTTCATCCTCTGCTGCTCATCAATGCTTTTATTAATCTCTAATTGATTACTGAACATAGTCCAAAGAACTACTACTACAAATGGCTCCTACTCAACTCGTTTTAAATAGTCTTTCTTTCCATTACTCCAATGAAGCAATTCTGGTCAAGGTCAGTCAATAATCTCTATATTCCCCAATTTAATGGTTTTGCCTCCACAATACTAGCTGTGTCGCAGATTCCACTTCAGACTATATGCTGCTCTTCTTCAAACAAATTTCTCAATATTTGGTTTTATGCGAAGTTTTGGTCACAAGACACCTTCTCCTCTCTATTT
This sequence comes from Mandrillus leucophaeus, assembly GCF_000951045.1. Lineage (NCBI taxonomy): Eukaryota > Metazoa > Chordata > Mammalia > Primates > Cercopithecidae > Mandrillus > Mandrillus leucophaeus. The sequence goes on from NW_012101854.1 coordinate 657,730, forward strand.
GTATTATTGACTTTGTTAATCTCAGCCAGTGCCCTGGTTAATGCATTTATAAACTAGTGTCTATCAAACTTCTCTATCTAGTTCTTATTGTTCCCCTGATCCCCAACCTTATATATGTAACTATCAATTTGACATCACCACTCAGATTTTAACAGAAATATCAAAATAATCCAAACTCCAAAATGATATTTAAATATCCTTTAAAACTGTCTCATCACCATCTCCTCCTTCCTATAACCTTTATCCACCAGTTTAAGCAAAACTCCTTGATTTCTTCCTCTGTATCATTTCTGAAGTTCAACCTCAAATGTATTTCTCCAACTTTTCTACTTCTCTACAATGCCACTACCTCCAGCCAAGTCCAAACCACATTATTATATTTTGTCTGGATGACTGTAATTTCCTTCTAAATAAGTTTCTTGTTTTTATTTTCCCCCTTTGAAGCAGGTCCTCTACACAGCATCCTAAGCAACTGTTTAAGGACATGATCATGTAACTTGGCTACTTCAACCTTTGAATGACTTTCATTTACATTTAGAGGAAAAATTCAAACTCTCTATTCAGATCTCTTAGGTCTTACATGAGGTGACCCATCCCTACTTCTCTGATCCCATATCAAAATCCTCTCTGCTTTCTCTCATATCCTAAACTAGTATCACCCTTTTCCTTTAAACATACTCAACTAGTCCACCTATAGGCCGTTGCACTGGGTATTTTCTCTTCCCATATATGTTTTTCATTGATTCTTTTTATGCCTTAGTACCTAAATGTCTTACCTAATCATCACCTGTGAACCAGAATACCTACTCTACTCAAGGGCTTGAACTTATACTCAATGGCTTGAACTTGTATTATTACATGAACATCCATTACCAAATGAAATTATAGTTGTATTTGTTTGCCTTTTAAAAAACCTCTATGTCAACCATTATCAGCCTGCAGCTCCAATAATATGAAAAGTTAATTGGATCAAGGATTTTATCACTCTCTCTTATTGCTCTGTCTACTATGTAAAAGAATAGTAACTGGATCACAGTGAGAACTCAATACAGTTTACTTTGTCAATGATTGCAAGAGTCCTTGTAATATTTTTGTCCCTATCTATTGATATGGTTTGGCTGTGTCCCCACCCAAATCTTATCTTGAATTGTAGCTCCCATAATCCCCATGTGTCATGGGAGGGACCTGGTGGGAGGTTATTGAATCATG
>NW_012101854.1:660947-661815 GCF_000951045.1 Mandrillus leucophaeus
TAATTAGCATATTCATCACCTCAAACATTCTTTTTATATATTAGAAACATTCAAAATCCTCTCTTCTAGTGATTTTAAAAATATACAGTGAATTAGTGTTAACTAGAGTCACCCTACAGTGCTATAGAACAGGGGTCTCCAACCCCTGGGCTGTGGACCAGTACTACTTCGTGGCTTGTGAGGAACTGGGCCACACAGAAGGTGGTGAGTGACAGATGAGCATGCATTACTGTCTGTGAGATCAGCGGTGGCATCAGATTCTTACAGGAGAACAAACCCTATTGTAAACTGCACATGCAAGGGGATTGAGGTTGTGTGCTCCTTACAATAATCTAATGCCTAACAGTTTCATCCCAACACCATCTTTCCAACCCCTACCCGCCCTGCCGAAGAAAAATTGTCTTCCACAAAACGAGTCCCTGGTACCAAAAAGGTTGGAGACACCATTAAAAAACACTATAAGCGATTACTCTTATCTAACTGCAATTTTGTAGTTGTTAACCAACTCTTCCCTATTCTTTCCTGCCCCCTACCCTTCCCAGCCTCTAATACCTACAATTCTTCTCTGTTTGGTAAGCAGGAGATCCTCAGCAGTCCTCATTCCCTCCACAGACACCTGCAATTCTACCTAAATGGGACACCATTGCTAATTTCACTGTTCAAGTGTATAGACTCATTATTGTCTACTCTAACTGACAAATGCACATTTTAAAATGTTTCCCAGCCTCTAATCTGTTTCTGCTCCAATCTACATAATTTGATGTTGCCAGATAGATAATCTGAACACAAATCTCTGATCAGGCACTTCCCTACCCACAACTGAAAAATCTTCGATGATTCCCCATTGCTAACTGAAAACATTTCCAAC
>NW_012101854.1:661885-714340 GCF_000951045.1 Mandrillus leucophaeus
TTTATTTTAAATTGGCATATAATAATTGTACACATGTATAGGGTAAAGAGTGATATTTTTATAAATATAGACAATGTATAAGGATCAAATCAGGCTAATTAGCATATTCATCACCTCAAACATTCTTTTTTTATATTAGAAACATTCAAAATCCTCTCTTCTAGTAATTTTAAAAATATACAGTGAATTAGTGTTAACTAGAGTCACCCTACAGTGCTATAGAACAGGGGTCTCCAACCCCTGGGCTGTGGACCAGTACTGCTTCGTGGCTTGTGAGGAACTGGGCCACACAGCAGGTGGTGAGTGACAGATGAGCGTGCATCCCTGTCTGTGAGATCAGCGGTGGCATTAGATTCTTATAGGAGAACAAACCCTATTGTAAACTGCACATGCAAGGGGATCGAGGTTGTGTGCTCCTTATAATAATCTAATGCCTAACAGTTTCATCCCAAAACCATCTCTCCAATCCCTACCTGCCCTGCCGAAGAAAAATTGTCTTCCACAAAACCAGTCCCTGGTACCAAAAAGGTTGGAGACGCTATTATAGAACACTATAAGCTATTAGTCTTATCTAACTGCAATTTTGTAGTTGTTAACCAACTCTTCCCTATTCTTTCCTGCCCCCTACCCTTCCCAGCCTCTAATATCTACAATTCTTCTCTGTTTAGTAAGCAGGAGATCCTCAGCAGTCCTCATTCCCTCCATGGACACCTGCAATTCTACCTAAATGAGACACCATTGCTAATTTCACTGCTCAAGTGTATGGACTCATTATTATCTACTCTTAACTGACAAATGCACATTATAAAATGTTTCCCAGCCTCTAATCTGTTTCTGCTCCAATCTACATAACTTGATGTTGCCAGATGGATAATCTGAACACAAATCTCTGATCAGGCACTTCCCTACCCACAACTGAAAAATCTTCGATGATTCCCCATTGCTAACTGAAAACATTTCCAACTCCCTTAATTGAATAAAAGCTCTTTAAAAGCTCTTGCCAAGCTGTTTCTCCAGACTAACCTCCCACTCTTCCTTTTCTTGTACTCTATACTATAGCCAGAATGGAGTATTTGCATATCCTTGTGCATTTCTAGCTACATTATTTCCAAACTTGGTGATTCTACTATACGTTCCCCTGTGTACAACGCCCTTTCCACTATCTCCGCAATCAACACAACTTCCAAGTTTCAAACGCCACATCAAGATGCTATCTCTGAACTATTCAGGCAGAAATAGCTCGCTTTTCACTTAACTCTCCTAAATGGGCAAGTGGTTATTTCTAACTTGCGTTGTAGTTTCAGAAAACCATTCTTAAGTTTTCTACTTTATGTGAGTCCCCTATCCAATTGCATATAACTTCTTATCACTCACAATGCACGTTTTTCTCTTCTCTTAATTACTCAATTAATATCTCATAATAAAAAGTAAATTACATAGGGATATAAATACATATGAGTACCACTATTGGTAAATCTTAAAAAAAGTAATAACACCATACATAAATGTAAAATTACAGACTTTGGTCAAAGATGCTGTGGAAGAGAAGGAATTAAAAGGAAAAGAAAGTGAAGAATTGGAACTATTGTCCTCAAGCTCTTGCTATGTGCTATCACCACAATCATGGGTTTATCTACAGTTTTCAGAAAAGTTCAGTTAGGTATGAAAATAAGACTCCAAGTGGCTACAGAACATAAAGCAGGTGACTGCCATAGCCAAGAATTAGACCAATTGCTACTTACCTTCAAAACTTGTTTACTTTCCCAAAATACTGAAAAACAGACTGAGATTCCCTAGACAGTAGGGATTAACATGTCTGAGGACCAGTTATTTTAATATCATATTGTTAATAGAGCACAATCTTGACAAGCTGAGTCTCTAATACTCCAGTACTCAGTGACTTCCACTTTAGTTAATGGACTTATTTTACATTTAAACTACAATAAAATGAAACCAGTGTTCAGGATTCAATGCAACATCCATTGACTATCTTACAAAACTTTTTTAACCTAAAAAATACAGTTGCATCTGAAAACAATAGCAATGGTCCAAAAATTATATACTTTTTCAATAATAGATTTTATGTTTAGAGTAGATATGAGGTGTCCTGCACCAATCTAAGAAATACCTGAGTATTATTCAATAAACGTCTGTTATGCTTATGGCTTGAGTAATGACAGTCAATATTGAAAATATGTCAGCTCTGTTAACAACATCATGAGCAGAATTCTTAACCAGTGGATGCTATCGATAACATGGAACACTTCTTCTTTGAGAACGAAAGTTATATGGTCAGATTTGGCTATTCCACTGTTGATGAAACTCTGGGCAGCCAATATGTCACTGGGGGGATGACAATACTCTTTAGAAGGAAGTTACCAAAAGTGAACTGATTCCCCTTGTGACAAATACAGGGATGGAGCAGATGAGCTAAACTTACAGCTATTGTGGTTTCTCTGTTTCTATTTCAGGTGCTTAAGTGTCCGAGAAGCTGAAGCCCATGCTTGCCCCTGAATCTCTTCTGTGTTTTTCTCTGTTCCTCAGTGGTCTCTAAAGTAAAACTAATCTCAGTGCTGGTTATAAGGAAGCCTGATATTGAGGTTCAGCAGGGACTGCTAGATGGTTTCCTGTTCAACATTTTCAATAAGCAATACGTATACAGGGTAAAAGTTAAAAACAAAAATCAAAGTGTTTCCAGTCCATTAAGCTATACAATGATACAATGGCAGGTGAAAGTCCTTCTCTACCTCCCAAACTTCAGTACCTTTTGCCTTAGACAGTTTCTTATTAACTGTATGGAGGATTTGATGTTTAGTGTTGCTCTACCTGCAGTTATCAACAATGTGATTTATTGACATGTTTTTAACTGTTAGTCATTCTAAGATGTGCTAAAAATTATAGCCCATGAGCAACAGAATCAAGGGGATTATTTTTATTTCTTTCTTTTTTTGTGAGACAGAGTCTTGCTTTGTTGCCAGGCTGCAGTGCAGTGGTGCCATCTCAGCTCACTGCAACCCCCAATTCTCAAGGGGATTCTTGTATATGTTTTACTAAATGTTATTTTAAAATTTATTTTTGTGAATTATTTCATTTAATCCTTGTAAAACACCAAGGGATTATTGTCTCCATTTTTAACTATGAAGAGATTGACATTAAGACATGGGAAATAACTTGCATAGAGTCACACCAGTAGGATATGAGTTAGAGAAGCCAGGACTCAAATATGACTCCACTGAAAGAGTTCTAAAGCATTGCTCTATATGGTATTGCCTTTACGTAGCCTTGGAAATTTAAATTATAGTGATTCTTGGATTTCCACTGGAAACCCAGGTTCGAATTCATCAACTGAGCTGTTTGCTTATACATTTCCATACAAATGTCCTTTTAGTCCAGCCCTCATTCCTAAGGCTGCCAGATTTTGCAAATAAAAAGTCAGGCCTAGCATGGTGGCTCATGTCTGTAATCCAAGCACTTTGGGAGGCCGAGGTGGGAAGATCACGAGGTCAGAAGTTCGAGACCAGCCTGACCAACATGGTGAAATCCTGTCTTTACTAAAAATACAAAACTTAGCCAGGCGTGGTGGCACATGACTGTTATCCCAGCTACTCAGGAAGCTGAGGCAGGAGAATTGCTTGAACCCAGGAGGCAGAGGTTTCAGTGAGTCAAGATCACACCACTGCACTCCAGCCTAGGTGACAGAGCGAGACTCCATCTCAAAAAAAAAAAAAAAAAAAAAAAAAAAAAAAAAAAAGAAAAAAAAAAAGTCAGGATGGTTGGATGAATTTTAATTGCAAATAGACAACAAAAACTTTTGTAGTCTAATTGTATCCCAACCAAAATAGCGAGAGTGGGCATTCACAGGGCTAGTACCATGCAGTATTTGGTAGATGGCTGTACTAAAAACTATTCATTGTTCACTGGATGTCTTATGTTGTGTCTAATAATCCTACCCATTCCACTGCTTTTGGGTTTCAGTGCTTTGATATTTAACATGTAAGTGAAGAATTGCCATTCCCATGAAAGTTACTGTAACCCTCATGCCTTGTATTTTCTTCACGTTGTTTTCCTCAGGTTCATTGTTGTCTAATCTGAAAAATACAAAAACAAAAAACTGGTATTGGAAGGCTTGTGTTCTGTTACAATTTGAAAAATTGTGCAGGGTCAGAGGGATGTCGTTTTGTAAAGGATGTCTGGTCGTAATTGATGTCTTTACAGCAGTTGTGATCTTATGCTCCAGTCTGTCTAAGTCCGGTTCTTGATTCCATTTTGGTTTCATACAACTGTTCACAAAACACCTAAAAAATAAAAATACAGAATGTGAATGTATTAATTTATGATGAGAACTACCTGACTACTCGCTCTCTCTAAAAGGCCCACTCTTTCTGTGTCTACTCAGTCTCACTAGAAGATACATTTTTTTCTTGGTAAAAACGTGGGAAATAAAGGATTTTGATGACATTTTTTAAAGTGCTATTTTTAAATCTTCTGTTTCTAATCTGCAAAATGGTTTTAATAAGTACCAACCTGATGGGGTGGATGCAGGGACTACAGAAAATATACAGAGGCATATTGAATTTTATTAATTTATGTATTAATATTTGGTAAAGAAAACAGAAACAATAATTCAGAAGATGGATTGTTGAACACAGAATCAGTGTCAGGAATTGAATGATGTCATTTTGCTGCAACCAGTAACTATAACTCTCTTAAATAAAGGATTATATTTGTTTGATAAATGTAATATTCTTCTTTGAATTAGACTTTCTTTTTACATATTAAGTACTTGAAAGAGCTTTGCCAATGTTAGTGTGACTTCTCTTACCTACTTCTATTTTCCGTGTTTCTGTTGTTTACAAACACCTCTTTGGATTTAAAAAAGTAAACATTTTTAAAAGGTATAAACATATTAAATCACATATAGATCTACTGATTATACTAACAAAATGGAAGTAGACTAGAAGTTATTCTTTCTCTTTAAGTTGATTTTTCATATATTTTCATTGATTTATTAACTACTGGTTTCATGACAGTATTAGTCTGTTTTCACACAGCTATAAAGAACTGCCCAAGACTGGGTAATTTATAAAGAAAAGAGCTTTAATTGACTCACAGTTCAGTATGGCTAGGGAGGCCTCAGGGAACTTACAATCACGGCAGAAGGAGAAGTGGACATGTCTTATATGGTGGCAGGTGAGATTCAGTGTGTGAAGGAGGAACTCAAGCACTTATAAAACCATCAGATCTTGTCAGAACTCCCTTACTGTTATGAGAAGAGCATGAGGGAAACCACCCCCGTGATCCAATCAGCTCCTTCCCCTAACATGTGGAGATTAGAGGTCCCTCCCTCCCTCGACACATGAGGATTACAATTCGAGATGAATTTGGGTGGGGACCCAGAGCCAAAGTATATCATTCTGCCCCTGACCCCTCCCAAATCACACGTCTTTTTCACATTTCAAAGCAAATCATGCCTTCCCAACAGTCCCCCAAAGTCTTAACTCATTCTAGCATTAACCCAAAATGTCAAGTCCAAAGTCACATCTGAGACAAGGCAAGTCCCTTCTGACTATGAACTGTAAAATCAAAAACAAGTCAATTACTTCCAAGATACAATGGGGGTACAGGCATTGGGTTAATACACCCATTCCAAATGGAAAAAAAACAGCCAAAACAAAGAAGCTATAGGCCCCATGTAAGTCTAAAATCCAGTGAGGCAGTCATTAAAGCTTAAAGTTCCAAAATGATCTCCTTTGACTCCACGTCTCACATCCAGGACACACTGATGCAAGGGGTAGGCTCCCATGGCCTTGGGCACCTCCCTTACTGAATGGCATTGAGCAACTGTGGCTTTTCCAGGCACATGGTGAAAACTGTTGGTGGATCTACCATTCTGGGGTCTAGAGGACAGTGGCTTTCTTCTCTTAGTTCCACTAAACAGTGTCCCAGTAGGGACTCTGTTTGAGGGCTTCAAACTCCACATTTACCTTCTGCACTGCCTTAAGCAGAGGTTCTTCATGAGGGCTCAATCCCTGCAGCAAATTTCTGCCTGGACATCCCAACATTTCCATACACCCTCTAAAATCTAGGCAGAGGTTCCCAAACCTCAATTCTTGACTTCTGTACACCCACAGACCCATCACCACATGGAAGCTGCTAAGGCTTCGCCCTTGCACCTTCCGAAGTAACATCTGAAGCAACAGTCTGAGCTGTACTTTGGCCCCTTTTAGCCCCAGCTGGAGCTGGAGCAACTGGGAGACAGAGCACTAAGTCCGGAGGCTTCGTGCAACAGTGGGGACCCTGGGTCAGGTCTAGGAAACAAATTTTTTTCTCCCAAGGCCTCCAGGCCTGTGATGGAAGGGGCTGCCACATGCCCTGGAGACATTTTCCCCATTGTCTTGGCTGTTAACATTTGGCTCCTTGTTACTTATGCTTGAATTTACCCCTAGAAAATTGGTTTTTCTTTCCTATTACATTATCAGGGTGCAAATGTTCCACACTTTTGTGCTCTGCTTCCCTTTTAAATGTAAGTTCTAATTTCAGATCATCTCTCTCCAGTTCAAAGTTTCACAGATCTCTAGAGCAGAGGCGAAATGCTGCCAGTCTCTTTGTTAAAGCAAGGAAAAGTCACATTTGCTCCAATTCCCAAGAAGTTCCTCATCTCCATCTGAGACCACCTCAGCCTGGACTTCGTTGTCCATAGCATTATTAGCATTTTGGTTGTGGACACAGAGCCAAACCATACCATTGACCATCCTTAGAATTATATAGTTCTACAGCCCTCAAGGAAAGATTATTGTCACTCTCATATAATACCTACAGTTTCCTGTCCTGAATTTGCTGCTTATTTTTTGTGCAGCTTTTGACAAAGCACTCAGCCTCTCACTACCTCAGGTTATTCATCTGTAAAATGGGAATAGTAAGAACTCATAGGGTTCTCATGATGATCTATGCAAAGGCAAGGATAAATTTAAACACACAACATTTCCATAGAACTATTCTAACTTGGAACTACTTAAGGCATGTATTTATATTTGAGATGGAAATAATATTTCTCAGCTCTTCAAGTTTATTTTATCATTCTTCATTTTCTCCATTGTCAGCTGTTGTGTCAGTGCCCTCACTAGCTGTATCAATTTCCTATGATTGCTTTAACAAATCATCACCAATTTAACAGCTTAAACAACACAAACTTATTATTGTACAGTTCTGGAGGTCAGAAGTCCAAACTGGGTCTCATTGGACTAAAATTAAGATCTCAGCAGGGCCTTGTCCAGTGTCTTGATGCCACCTCCATTCCTTGGTTTGTGGTTTCTATCTTCAAAAGGGAAGACAGAAGTATTGAATATTCTCAGGTCATTCTTCTGTAGTCACCACTGTACCTTCCTCTTCTCTTCTGCCTTTCTTTTCCATTTGTAAGAATGCTTGTGATTCAATAGCAAAGACTTGGAATCAACCCAAATGTCCATCAGTGACAGACTGGATTAAGAAAATATGGCACATATACACCATGGAATACTATGCAGCCATAAAAAAGGATGAGTTCGTGTCCTTTGTAGGGACATGGGTGCAGCTGGAAACCATCATTCTCAGCAAACTTTTGCAAGAACAGAACACCAAACACCGCATGTTCTCACTCATAGGTGGGAATTGGAACAATGAGATCATTTGGACATGGGAAGGGGAACATCACACACTGGGGCCTATTATGGGGAGGGGGTGGGGGGAGGGATGGCATTGGGAGTTGTAACTGATGTAAATGACGAGTTGATGGGTGCTGACGAGTTGATGGGTGCAGCACACCAACATGGCACATGAATGCATATGTAACAAACCTGCACGTTGTGCACATGTACCCTAGAACTTAAAGTATAATAATAATAAAAAAAGAATGCTTGTGATTACATTGAGCCTACTCAGATTATTCACTTCAATCTCTCTAAAGACAGCTAATGAGCAACTTTAAATCCATTTGTAACCTTGATTTTCCTTTGTCATATAATCTAACATATTTATAGAACTAGAATATGAGCATCATTGGGGAGACCTCAAATAATGATTCGGCCTACCAAAACATTCCTTGAAGTTAATTTTGTAGAGTGACACCTCAGTAACTTCTACATAGAGGATTTATACCAGGTATATTGTATCTCATATCCTTGATTTCCAAGGCATCGATGAATATATCTAAAAATTAGGAGTTCTATTCAGTTTAAATCACCAACAATTTATGAAAGAGCCATAATTCACTAGACAAATATTCATTGAGTATCTATCCATTATCGAGTTTCTTGCATTGAGTATTGAGGGCACAGAAATGAGTGAATTAATTTAAAGGTTGGCTTTCATGGAACTTAAATTCCATTGGGAGAAAGTAGAAAATAAAGAGAAAACTAAAATAAATGATACTTTCTGATAGTAATAATAATAATAATGCTTTCTGATAATGATACTTTCCGATAATAAATAATATTTTCTTTCTGAATAAAATAAAATAAAATGTGGAATATATAGTGATCCCTTGGGAGTACAATTTTAGCACTTTCTCTGAAAAAGGAGAATTTAGGGTGAAACCTGAAGGGATATAATCTTGCAGAGATTGAAGAAAAGCGTTTTAGGTAAGTTAGACAGTGAGAAGAGAATAAGATTGTTTTGTAATAGAGGGAGAAAGATGGCTGAAGTATCAGAAGTAGCAAAAAGTAAAGGAAGAGTGGTGAGAAATGATATGGGAGAGTTAAACAGAGGAGAAAATAAAGGGTCTGCTTTGTAGGTCATGGTAAAGAATGTGAATTTAATCTCATTATAAGAGAAATTTTCTGAAGCAACAAAACAGATTCATGTTGTAAAGGGCACACTGGCTCTTTTGTGAAGAAAAGATTATAGGAAAATAATGGAATGCTCTTTTTCAGGCTAGCCACAGGTCATAACAGGTTGGGTTAAGGTGACAATGGTCAGATTTGACATGTATCATGGTGGCAGAATCAAGATGACTTTGAACAAATTGACTGTAGGGCAAGAAGACATCAGAATCTTAAAGAGGTGGGTGGATGTGGGCACCATTTACCCATATGTGGAGGCAGGTGTGAGAAGGGTGTGTGAAGCACAAGGAGGGTTAGGGACAGAGAGGGGTGATACCTTTCCCCATGCATCATAGGGTCATGGCCAACACTGCTGTAACAAAAGACAGGTTAACAAAGGGCAAACATAACAAATGTATTTAATTACAGTTTTATGTGACCTGGGAATCCTCAGAAATAAAGACCCAAAGATCCAGGGGAAACTCATTTTATGCTTAGGTCACATGAAGAATATACAACTGTGGAGAAATGCAATTGGACAAAAGGGTATAGTCTACTGGAGATTGGCAGGGGAAACCTAGCATCGTCCGTTTGTTCAGATTCTTCTTGGCTTTTCTGCATAGTATTCCTTTCCCCTAGTATAGGGCAGGACCCCTCTGAAATCAGAGTGTTTGAAAAAGAAGGCAGAAGAAAGAGAGTGGCTTTGGGGGGTTTTATGGCTTGCTTTGTGGGAGAAGAGTTTTAGGTTCTATGATTCCTTTGGAGAAGACAAATTCTAGTATCTATGACTTGGTTTGAGGAAGTAAGAGGTATGGGAGATAGGAGATCAAGGGAAGGTCGGAGAGACTTTGCTTCTGAGGCCCTTCCAATATCCTTCAGTTCAAAATACTCAGCATGCCAAGGTGCCATCCTTTGGGATATTGTGTTCTGAGCCCCGACAGCGTCAAGTGATAGACACTAAGTAGGCCTTGAATCCTCAAACATAAGATCTCAGCCCTAAGAAATGTGATAATTTGACACCATGGAAAAATTCCAAGTCTGTACAATATCACAAGGGATGGCTGGTTAAAAATTATTTGCCTCAAGTATTTCTTTTGCAGAAATGCAGGGAGATTGGGGCTTGCTCACAATAGCATTACTTACGAATGGAAAAGCTGAGACTAGAAATCAAGCCCACCGTGGCTCCCAAACTCCGTGACAATGTCCCCAGACATTTTCTCTATGGTTGACATTTAAAGTGCCCTGTCTATAGCCCTCTGACCTTGACTTCTAATTGCCAGCATCTTTCTTCTAGGCCTGCAGGCTTCGTCTACATTAACATGGCCCACCTTCACTCTAGGCAATATTCAACCAATGACTGTATGGTATGTACTAACCCAGCTCCTCTGTCCTCCTGCGCAGTAACACTAAGGCACTGCTTTACACTGTTGCCCAGTTTCTCTGTGAGATTAAGCTCCAGTAGCCATGGAAGTTTAATAAACTGCCACTTAGTAGCTACCTTTCTTTTCTGTAACACTTCTTCTCTCTTCATCCATGTTCTCAGTACCTCCCAAGTAAAGTACCCACCCTACAACCCTTACCTCAAGAGTTGCCTCTAGGGAAACCAAATTAGCACATAGCTTGTAGTTTAGTGTCTGCTTCTGCATAACTTTGTAGCTCAGCTCAGCTCACTGTTTTACGCTTGGTGCCTGCACCATTTTGGAAACTTTAAAGGTAAAGAATGCTGTAAGAATGGACTTTAATGACTACCCTTGTAAAATAGCATATTGTGGCTTTTACTTATTCTGCCTATATTCTCGCTTCTTCTCAAAGACATCAAGAAATACAAAAGACAAATCTTCTTGCACTATTATTAAGTGTTTCACTTTCCAAAGCCTGGGCAGTGAATAAGCTCGTATAAAGCTTTGTAAGGTGGCTACTTCTAAAAGGGAGAAATTGTAATTTTTCAGCAAATTCAGAAACATCTCAGTTATGTAAAATGCCAGGTCTGCCTATGGACTTTCTTGCATCATCTCTGTTTTATTTTCTTTTGAGCATAGATTTGGTATTTTCTTTTCATAAACTATACAATTTTTCAAAGATGAACTATTTCTTAAATGTTTACAAATCTTGGTTTTATTTTCTATGTCTCAAATGTAATGGAATAAAACTATTATCTTTGGGTTGCGGATGCCAATTCTTTATCTCTCATCACTGACACATGCCATAATTCAGTCTCTGTGTCCTGTTGTTGTTCATAAACCAACAAGTTTCAGTGGTTTATGTCATCAGCAGAAAACCTGAAAGTGAATTATAGCCTTGCATTCAATCTCTATGTTCTGCGCAGAAAGAGCCAGTTTTTCAGAATGTGCAATTTACAGACTTGGGAGCAATAGACTTATAAAGTGTATTTCTTGTAGCCTGTGCCAAAGTCAAAGCTATGAGCATTCAAAATAAAAGATTGGTATAAAATTGGTTCAAAATACACCTACAGTTTTATGGGCAACATAATGTTTTTATTAATATTCTGGAAACTTTGGAGAGGACTATATTCTACTTCCTTCTGAACTAGAGAATTTCTAAAAAGAAAAAAAAAAATTTGGATTTTATCAAAACTGAGTTGGGAGGGTGATAACTAGGACATACTGACTCGTGGGCAGTAGAGTAGACTTTTCACTATATGTGCTAGTATTTATCCATGTAAAATAGTTGAATAAACATCTATACAAATGTCTATACAGAGAGCTAACCTAAGAACAGACACACAATGTCCTCCTTTAAAGGGTGCTAAAAACCTATATATTTTAAAGTTTACTTAGATAATTTAAGAAAATAAACTATTGCTATTTATATTAATCACACCTATAATAACAAATATTTTTCACTGCACGAACAGCACACCCCAACACTAAAAGGATTATCCTCCTAAATAGGTTGAGATACAAAGTGCAATGGTATTGGAGTGATCAACAACCTATTGGAAAAAACCTCTTAGCTTGAGACATGGTTTTTGCACCAGACTTTTAACTTTTACTTGGAAACAGTGCTTTGAGGAAAAAATGTAGCATTTTTAAATACATGCCCTTATTTAAACTAAAAATGTGCATGAGAATTCATATTTCGAAAACTATACAATTACCTCTTGACCCTCTTTGAGTGTTAAATATTCCCTTAATATGTGCCATATACCATTTTAGGTTCTGTAAACGTGGGAATAACAGCAGTGAACAAAACAGACACTTTTGTTCTCAATAATCTAATGTAGCAAGATGGAACAACATCTTATGGAACAGAATGAGAGGAAAAGAGTGATCAAAGATGGGGTCAGAAAAATAGCAGAAAACAGATGTAATACAACTTGTATACATTTGAAAAGATTTGATAGTAGGTGAAGCAGGAAGTCAATAAAGTTGGATCAGAAGTGATCTGAAGATTGCCTGCTCTTTTGTTAAAAGTAGAGTGTTTAAGGGAGAGGGAATGTAAAAGCCAGGAAGTTGATTGGAAAGTCATTGGAAATTGTTCAGGCAAAATATCATAAGGATTTGTGCCATGGTGATATAGGTGAAGTAGTGATTAGTTTCTGTATAGATTTAGGAAGTAGCATCAGACAAATGTACTGATCCTTTGAATGTAAGATATGACACAGAGGAGTCAAACATGATTCCGTGGTATAGAATTTACTTGTTCAACTCTCATTTATTGGGGGAATAAATAAGTGAAAGTAGATACTAGTCTGGGTGACAAAGATAATGGCTTTAAGAATATGACACAGGCCGGGCGCGGTGGCTCAAGCCTGTAATCCCAGCACTTTGGGAGACCGAGACGGGCGGATCACAAGGTCAGGAGATCGAGACCATCCTGGCTAACACGGTGAAACCCCGTCTCTACTAAGAAATACAAAAAATAGCCGGGCGAGGTGGCAGCGCCTGTAGTCCCAGCTACTTGGGAGGCTGAGGCCGGAGAATGGCGTGAACCCGGGAGGCGGAGCTTGCAGTGAGCTGAGATCCGGCCACTGCACTCCAGCCTGGGCGACAGCACGAGACTCCGTCTCAAAAAAAAAAAAAAAAAAGAATATGACACATAGAGTGCCCAAGTTGGAGAGAGTGTGAGTGTCACATTAAACAATTTATATCTGTTGTCAGTAAGAAAGATTTAGAAAAATTATTAGCAATCCCAAACTTGTGATCTCATGAACCTTTCTCCTCAGCCAATAGCACTAAAGGTTAGGAAGTTCTGGTGACAAAAATCATATTTGGGTAGTTCTTGTTACAGTTGTAAAGATTCAAGAATTATGTGTATGGGTGTTTTAAAGGAAAGTCCCAGAGAAGTAAGAGTTTTATAGCCTTTTTTATAGAATTCAATGGTGCCTGTGGCTTTATTTTTCAACCTCAAAGACCTGAGAGATTCAAATACCTATTTCCTTTACCGAGGGCCTTGGATCTGAAGGGAAAACCTCCATAGCTTAGTGTAGTTCCACTTTGGATTCAATGGATCTTACCATCTATCACAATGTTGGAGGCACATCAAGGGTGCTCATTAAATTTCAGTTAAATTGAAATAAATGTCTTGCTCTTTTAAGAATGTTGACATCAGAAAAATATATTACATTTTAGTGAAAAATGTCCTTGAACAAGCAGTTTTATTGAAATTTTTCTTCATCTAGTGTCTTTTTTTTTCTTGATCTGACATTCTTTACCACATACAGTTTCCTCACTGATTTTGAATAAAAAATCATTTTCTAATCCATTATTATAATAGTCTAGTTATAATATTTCCAAATTGAGAGGGTGATTTTTTGGAGAAAGCACAGATTGTGTGAGTCTTGGTTTTACCACAGTGAGAACGTGGACAAATAGGTGAACCTGAATTAACATCTGTTCTTCTACAGATACAAAATAAGTAGTGAGACTGATACCTTTCAGGATTCCGGTATTGCAGCACAATCACAAAAGTACCTAGCACATAGGAGGCAAATAATACACGAGAATTGTCTTTTTCAAGTATTACATTTAAATTTTGTAGCTTTATAATCATAATTGAATACTATTAATTTTAGAGGATCCTATAGCAACACATAAAATGCCAAGATGAAGAGGCGAGGAACAGGTCAGTTCCTTGCTGCCCTCATCATTTTTTGAGTTGTCCCAAGTAGGGAGCGCTGCTTCGTAAAAGAAGCTCTGATATCTAACTATGGAACATTCCCCTGTATACAGAATACCTAAAAATCATTATTTCTTTTTGGGAGATAAAGGGCTCTAAGTTCAAATGGGCTATTGATTTTGTTAAAAGGAGGGAAAACAATCTGCTCCAGGGAAACCTTACTTGAGCAATTCTATATATAAACTACTTTACCATCATGTCTATTTTTAGTTGTATCATTCGAAACCGTACATCAAAAATATTAGAAAAGTTGGAATGAGAGGAGAAAAAGACAGGATGTACAGATGAGCAGGATGTGCCTTTAGCACTAAGGCAAGTGTCCCTGCATATTCCAGCACAGTCTGCTCAGGTCAGTAGTCCGAGTACCATTGAAATACAACCCTGACAGGTCTTGCAAAGTCCTCGTCACAATGAGCCAAGAAAGGACAGAGCTCAAAAAAAAAATTAAAATATAACCAATATGCAACTCTGTTAAAATTATACTTTATTTACCTAAACAAGATTTTCTGACACTTCAGAAAAACTAGAAGTGAAGCTCACCTAGACAAAAAGAACAGAGAGCATGTGACTTTTAAAAAATCGTAGCACGGTTTTCAAAGTTCAAGGTATGCTCTTAGTACCTTAATACTTACTAATGTGTCTAAGAGTAAGGGTTGCATATGCAAAAATGCAAAGTTAAAAGTAGGTAATTATAATACACAGTAAATATTAGGAAATGATATTTCCTGACATCATCATATGAATGAACACAAGATTGGATCTTGGTATCCACAGACACAAAAGGAAATGCTGTAGCACTGCTCTTTAAAATTCGATGGCACACACATGCACACAATTATAAAGCAATTTATTTTTATCGACAACAATATATTATAAAAATGTATACGCACCAACTGGCAAAGCATATAGGGTGAATCTATACTATAACTCTACAAATAAGAAATACATTTTAAATTATTATAAACGACTATTAATCACTCTTATTCTTCTGAGTTTCTCAATTAGCTTAAGCAGCTGAAATAATTCTTCAAATTATGCCTCCATGAAGCTACAAGAGCCCGAATAAAAAGCCATAGTTTTGCCCTGGGCTCAAGTTCTTTTGGAAAGCTCTGCAAATGCAATTTCCAGAGACTTACATAGAACGAAATGGGAGAAAACTCTAACTCACTTAAAACAAGGAAAAGTCGGGGTCAGTAGTATTCAAAAACTAACAACTTATTCTTATCTGGAATGAAGTTTTCACCTTTTATATATTTCCTTTCTTAAATTATTTAAAAAATTTCGGGTGTTTTCTTGCCTTCTTAAATCAGCTCAAATATCACTCTCTATGAAATTTCCCCCTAATCTCTGAGGCAGAAAAAGTCACAGACATGTCAGTTCTTACATGTCATATTTTTTAACGTACTTACTTTTGTATATTTAACAATGTGTCTTACTCATTAGACCCTGAGCCCTCCCAAAGCAAGGAATATGTCATTTTCAGCTTTGCGCCTTTGTAGAGTACCCAAAGTAGTTCCTAGCGCGGAACAGATGCCAAACGATTGTTGAACAATTAGGTGGATAAATAAATGTGTAACCACAAAAGCATTTTAACTCAAAGAACTTTCACTATTTTAGCTACCAATAACTTAGATGTTTAAGTATAGAAGATAATAAAGCACAACTGGGTGCGGCAGCTCACGCCTGTAATCCCAGCACTTTGGGAGGCCAAGGTGGGTGGATCATGAGGTGAGGAGATCGACACCATCCTGGCTAACATGGTGAAACCCCGTCTCTACTAAAAATTACAAAAAATTAGCTGGGCGTGGTGGTTGGCGCCTGTAGTCCCAGCTGCTTGGGAGGCTGAGGCAGCAGAATGCGTGAACTGGACGGAAGGTGGAGCTTGCAGTGAGCGAGATTGCTCCACCGCACTCCAGCCTGGGCCACAGAGTGAGACTCCATCTCAAAAAAAAAAAAAAAAAAAAAAAAAAAGAGATGATAATAAATAAATCACACAATGGTGACTTTCATTTATATAAACTAGGGCAGAGGTAGATGAAGGTAAATACTTAAAAGTCATCTGGAAAACTATCATGCTATGTGTTTTTTGAGGTAAATTTAACTCTAAGAAAATTATAACCTAACTGGAATATAAATTATCTACTTTATCCTTTGCTAGTACTTTATCCTTTGCTAGTTATGTGTGAATATTCTTAAGTTGAAAACTTTTATTTACTTGGGACACCAATAAAATCGTATAATAGTAAAAAATAAAAATAACAGTCTCTCCAAAAGTGAACAGACACTGACACACACACACACACACACGCACACACACAATGTTTGCCAAAGCAAAACAAAGAAATATAACTTCGTAATGAAGAGTTCAATAGTGAAGTCAGCATGAGCTTAAAGGATAGAATGTAATGAACAGTTGATAAAAGTTTGATAAAGATTCAAAGCTTATGTTGATTATGAGAATGAAGGCTTAGCATTTCCATTATTGAACATTTTTCTGCAGCTTTTTTCAGCAGATATTAAGCTTGTAAAGAGCAAAAGCTTTCAAGAATCAAGTCTTTAAGAGAAGCAATAATAGCATTTGGAAAATTTATTAAAATACAAAAGGATCAAAAGTCTTTAAGGACCTAATCTATGTGGCAATCTTGCATTCCTTTGTACAACTAAATTGAGTCCAAAGTATTAAACTGAAACCGTGGAACTGTAATTACACAACTAACTAGCCACCTGCAGTTTAGATAGTGTCAAGTGAATTGGGTCAGGTTGGAATAAAGTCAAATACTTAAATGAGGAATAAAACGCTTCCTTAGCCTTGTTATTGGGCTGTTAGCGTGACTATGAACTGACTGACACTTTGAATAGCAACAGGGTTTCACACATTTGCTCTTATGTTATCATTTAAAAGTATTTAAAAACATGTAAGATGAAAGTGCTTAATTTGACCAGAAATGCTCAGGGTATGAAGGTCAAATGGACAATTCTTTCTGCTTTTTTCTTGTATATGTAAAGAACAAACGAAAAATCAAATTCTCCAAATATTTTCCCATAAGATATAATAATAACAAATACAAGCACTTGTGTCATAACGTAATTTCTAAAAGTCTTTCTCATATACTATCTTATTTGCTCCACAGCTGCTGAGAAAACTTAGGCTCTGAGAACCTGACTTTTTCTAGGTTCTTTAGCTCATAAATGGTGTAATCAGGATGTAAATTCAAATATTCTGATTTCAAATTCCTAGGCTCTCAAAGAACATTGCTACTAATTATGAGCCTAATATATTATATTATATGTATATACGTTCCACCAAAATCCAGCAATATTTTCTAGAAATTAGAATTATGAACCATTGTATATTGTATTAGAAGTGAGAAATAAGAAATAACAAGAAATATGTTTTCATAGCACAAGTCTAATAAGCATTTCAGGTGTTTTCTCCTTAGTACATATAACAGAAATTAGAGCTGAACATAAATAATTGTTTAATATGGAAAACTCAAAGTAAAAAAATAAAGAGGGCATTAACAAATAACAACTTAGCACTCAACACTTCTGGAAATTCAGAAGTCACGGACTGAAGCTACCTATTTTGACCTATTGTCTTGAGTAGACATTACTTCCAGATATATAGACTTACACTGACAGCCATAGTAAAAATGTATAGTTTTGCTCATGCTTCTATATATGTAAATTGTACCTTTTCAATATGTGTCAGTTCCTGGGCAGACAAAATATAGTGCACTGATCGAACCCGATAACGTAATTCAAATGTATTTTTTTTTCTTTGCTGAGAGCATGGGGCCCTGGAGCACAGTAGCTTGCAACAATAGCCAAACACAGAGATTATAAGACGTCTCTTGGACTCAGTTGGGCTTCCTAGTATGTAATGCAAAAGACCAAGTAGAAGTTTATTTACAGTTTAACTCTGATATGAAACAGAAGTTTTATTTGGTGTCAACTAGTGTGTATGATACTAGAAATGAGTTTATCACAAGTGGCTTGAGAAACGTCTGTATTCATGATTCGGGATTGTAGCTCAGTACTCCTTGAAATGTAAAGGATTTTTTGGTCAATGAACAGAACTCACCCACACTTACAGAAGCTTTTTTATGCTTTGTGGGAGTTCATGTTTTTAGAAAACGTTCATCCAATCTTGCTGCTGCAGCTGAATTAGACTCTATCCTGGGAACAACAAACCTTCGTTTTGCTGTTTCTCTAGGTTTTTTTTGTAGCTTAAAAATGTCTTTTAAATGTGCTGCAACATATTTAAGATCTAGTAAAATATGTATTTCAGATGTATGAACGAATTTTACACACAATGAGATTAAAGAGCTTTGAGATAATCTCAGTGAATGCAGCCTAGTAGAGGTAGAGGAAAAGGTCCTTTGATTTCAATTGTGTAAATAGTTGAACATAAATGAGAGAAAAGATGCACCGAGAATATGAGAACCTACCAGAGACAACAGTTATGTTTCTTGGTTATAAATATTTTTAACTTGTGGAAAAAATAATTTAACAAATAGGTACAATAGACATTGTCTCAGATTGTTCTAAAATCTGACAATTACTTTGAATAATAAGCAAATGCAAAACACTTTCTCAGAAGACAATGCAAATGCATGTATCTGGAAAAGCACTTGATCTTCTCTAGGAACTACTGGATTTATTACAGAGAATATTATACAATAAAACAAAAGACACTGGTGTGTGCTTTATGGATGAATGGCTAGGTAGATGAAACTGATAAAGAGATGCACATAATGAAAGAAGGAGTGTAGAGAAAAAGAACAGAGAGGCAGGACCTGCGGGTAGGCAAGCATAAGAGGGAAAATTTGGCAAGGTGTGTAGAGCAGTTTTAGGATGTAAAAATCGATGATTAAAGAAAAAGACTTCAAAGTTTTAATAGACATGCAATTTAAAATGGAGCTAGGTTTGTTTATCTGTATCTGTCAATCATCTACCTATAATTTATAGCTATTAGACTCTTTTTCATTCACATGTCTTTTGGATCTTCCTGATATATTAGGGTTAAATAAATCTATAAAAAGTTGGTGGCTTCCATATTTTGGTGTCAAAGAGATCCGTGATTAATGAAGATAACTTAATGTTTGACTCTCACTTTTCTCATTTCTAATTTAATAATTATAACCTTATCAGTAATGATAGTATCTATATCTATCAATCTATATATCTATATTATCAAATCTGTATCTAAATGTAAATCTAGACATGGGCATAGATATGTCGTTTATCAAGAACAGTACTAGACAATTTACATTTTAACTTTGTAATAAAAACCCAATAAGACAGAAAATACTACTGTTACCATTAACCAGATGAGGAAAAAGATTTCCAGTAGTTATCCTACTTAGTCTCCATCACAGAACAGATTCCCAGATCTTAACTAGTTGATGTTTTCTAAGAAAATCTTTTTTAAAAATAAAACTGAGAAGAATACTGTAAAGTTACATGAGGTAATAAATGAAGATTTTATGAAAGAAGATCATTAAGTAAAATTGAGGGGCAAATATATGTTGAGAGCACATATCTTACAGCCTAGGCTGCCTGTGTGCTTACTCTACCAACTATATGACATTAGAAAAATCATTTAACCTCTCAATCTCTCAGCTACCTCATCTATAAAATAGCATATTGACAGAACCTACTTCATAGGCTTGTTTTGAGAACTAAGTGAATTTAAAAATAAATTATAAAACATATGGAATAGTGCCAAGCATAAAGTAAGCCTTATGTAATTATCTATTGTTGTTTTAGATGGCCCATTGGTTGTTTTTGTTTTGTGTTTTATGGTTTGGTGCTAAAAATTTTTTAAAAAGCAAATAAATGTTTGCTGTTCCTCAGTGAGCGTAAGTAAAATTTGAATATTGTTTGGGAGGCGGAGGCGTGCAGATCACCTGACGTCAGGAGTTGGAGACCAGCCTGGCCAACATGGTGAAACCCCGACTCTACTAAAAATACAAAAACTAGCCAGGCATGGTGGCCCACGCCTGTAATCCTAGCTACTAGGGAGGCTGAGGCACAAGAATCGCTTGAACCCAGGAGGTGGAGGTTGCAGTGAGACGAGATCCGGTTTTTGCACTCCAGCCTGGGTGACAGAGCGTGACTTCATATCAAAACAAAAACAAAAACAAAAACAAACAAACAAACAAAAAAACAGGAACATTGTCTCAGTTCTCTGGCTTCTGTCTAATTGACCTTCGCAAGACTCACCAAGGGGGTGCTCCATTTACTGAGCCCGCAGCTCTCAATTCCTCGCGGAAGGGAGTGTGCGAACAAACGAGGCAGGAACTGGACTACAGGAGCGCTGGAGTCAGCTGGCCGCTCTGGTGCTTGCAGGAATGAACTCCACTCACGTGGACTGCTGTGTTCCACCCCTCACGGGAGGGGTGAACAGGTGAGCAGGTGCAGGAGCTGGGGCACACCGGCAGGAGCTAACTCCGTGCCAGCCCTGCAGCAGCATCTGGTGGAGGTGCCCGCGATCCCTGAAACCCCAGAGGGAGTGTTAGGACAGTGCTCTTTTAGCTCTGCTGTCCGTGGACGGCTTAATTGTTCATAGCTCAGTGGACCCTTTGCCTTTTCGCATGAGATGGCTGCCTTCTGCCTGTGAGGGCAAAGAGTCAGTGTGACAGCCCTTTTCATCCGCAATCGTGGTGCCTGAGCTCTTGTCCAGCCTTTGGGAGAAATGAAATCACCCGAACGAATTGAAAGATGGTAAATGTGGAAGATTTTATTGCTGATGGAGGTGGCTCTCAGTAGGAAGGGGAGCTGAACAGGAGACGGGAGGGAAGGTAATCTTCCTTGAAGTCTTAATCTTCCTTGAAGTCTGGCCCTCTCTGGCCAAATTCTTCTCCGAAGTTACACTGTCAAGCTGTCCCTCTGAAATCAAGCTGCTTCTCTCGGATGTCCAACTGTAGTCACTGACGTCCAGCTGCTTCTCCAATCTCTGCCAGCTGAGTTTGGGTTTTTTTATTGGCACAGGTTGGGTCCAGGCGGGGCCATGGGTGGTTTTGGAAAAGACACCACTTGAGTGGGAAAACAGGGACGTAAGTTCTCACTTTGGGCCGCGGCTTCAGGCTTCAGGGTGGAAGTTTTGTCAGGAACCCACCCTTTTCTGCCTAGAATTTCTCTGCCTTCTGTCCCTAGCAGAAACAACTACATCTCTTTGTAGTGAAGTTCATTTGTAAAAGAAAAACAACAAGCTGATATCTTCTGGTTGCTATGTGACTAGTGTCTCCTTTGCTGCCACATGTCTCGGCAAAGAGGCCACATGAGGACATGCTCCAGTTCTATCTTAAAGCACTTCTGCCTTCCCTGCTTGTGACCACCCTATACAAGACTGCTATAAAACAGCTCTTGAGCAGACTGACACCTCCTGTATTTCATAAAAATTTCCAATCCTAGTCTTATGTCGCACATTTCATTGCTCTACTAATCTGGCTCTGGTTTCCTCTGAATACCTGGATGGCACAAGGAATCTGGTAATCTGGTTCTCCAGACGACAATAATGTTCAAATTACATTAAAATCAAATGTTAAGGATGGTGCCATATTAAAAACATCTGTATGTCAGGTTTTCTACACATGTGCTGGCTCTATAGTAAAACTCAGTAGTAGTTTTCCCTTCTGTGCTTCTGAAGAAGCCTTGGAGTATATTATGGTCTCGCTATTCTGGCCTAAACAGTAAATAATCTTTATATTATTTTCAATTTTTTTTAGCCACCTTCAATATGTTTTCAAGTTTGTAACTCAGCAAATGTTTTCTATATGCTTCTTGGACAGGTACTTTCTCAGAACCTGAATGACTTACTCCTTGAAATTTCATTATGCACTTGGCCTGTTGTATTGGAATAGCTTTCCAGCTGGTCTGAAACACATTGGGATACCAACTTTATTTTTTGTTTTCTTCATATTGCTTTATGCCCTACTTCTCTAGCTGTTTCTAATTCTTTTTGTTTGATCTTCATCAAGTCAGCAAAACTGTTTAGCAGTTACTACATGCTAGATAGTGTGCTAGGTACCAAGACTTAAAAATAAAAAGTTAAAAAAAAGTTTATATCCCTGCCATCAAAAAATTTACAAGCCAGTGGGATGGGAGAAGGGATGAAATACAAAACAAAAAGTAATTTTTAAAAAATACCATAATGCACTTTTTTCAGACAATTTATTGTTGTACATGTGTCAACATTTTATTACAATCTTAGTGCAGGGAAGAAGACTTGTAGTTAGTCACTTGAAAGATTAAATTTCCTTTCTTTTGAAACATACTATAGGAAAAGTGAATGGTTAGCTCATTATTGTACTTCATAAGAGGAAAAAAACTAGTTAAGAATTATTAAACAATGCCTTCAAGACTGGTTCAAGGTAGTTAGGTTCCTCTCAAGGTTAACAGTCCACTGAATGGGTGAGTAGCTGAGTTCTCAGAAGGGTCTTATTTCCGTTAAAGCATATTTGAAAATTAATTAAGCCTCTTATCAAGGGAAAAAAATGATAATTTTTTCCCAAAAATATTTTATATATTATAACATGAACAAAGTTTCTGTCTTTGGCCGAGGTTGGTCAATTTTTTTCCGTCTTACATGAGTTTGTAAAAGTAGAACTGAAGGTCTGAATAAGAGATTACTAATCAACGATGATTGGGGGAGAATGAGGGTTAGAAAATCTCAGGCAAACATTATTGCTGAGGTAGAGATGACACAAACAAATGGAAAAATATTCCATATTCATGGATATGAATAATCAATATTGTTAAAAATGGTCAATTTACAGATTCAGTGCTATTCCTATCAAACTACCAATTATATTTTTCACAGAACTAGAAAAAAAATTCTAAAAATCATTTGGGACCAAAAGAGCCTGAATAGCTAAAGCAATCCCAAGCGAAAGAACAAAGCTGGAGGCATCACACTACCCAACTTCAAACTATACTACAAAGCTACAGTAACTAAAACAGCATGGTACTGGTATGAAAACAGACACATAGATCAATGGAACAGGTTAGAGAACTCAGAAGAAAAGCTGCACATCTACCGCCATCAAATCTTCAGCAAAGCCAACAAGAACAAGCAATGGGAAAAGGAATCCCTATACATGGTGCTTGGATAACTGGCTAGCCATAAGCAGAAGATTGAAACTAGAACACTACCTTATACCTTATACAAAAATCAACTCAAAATGGGTTAAAGACTTAAAAGTGTAAAACTTAATACTATAAAATCCCTAAAAAAAAAAAAAAACACAAAAAAACAAAAAACTGGGAAATGCCATTCTGGATATTGGCTATGGCAAACACTTCATGACGAAGACACGAAATACAAGTGCAATGAAAACAAAAATGGACAAATGGGACCTAATTAAACTAAGGAGCTTATGGACAGCAAAATAAACTATCAACAGAGTAAATGGAAAACCTACAGAATAGAATAAAATACTTGCAAACTATGTATCTGACAAAGGTCCAATAGCCAGAATCTAGAATAAACTTAAACAAATTTACAAGGAAAAAATCAACCCCATTAATAAGTGGGCAAAGGACATGAACAGATACTTCTTAAAAGAAGATATATGGGTGGCCAACAAGGATATGAACAAATAATCAATATCACTAACCATTAGGGAAATGCAAATCAAAATCACAATGAGATACCATTTCACACCAGCTAGAATGGCTAGTATTAAAAAGTCAAAAAATAACAGACACTGGCAAGGTAGTGGAGCAAAGGAAATCCTTACACGCTGCTAGTGGGAACATAAATTAATTCACCCACTGTGGAACTCAGTCTGGATGTTTCTCAAAGAACTTAAAACAGAACTGCCATTTGACCCAGAAATCACATTACTGGGTATATGCCCAAAGGAATATAAATTATTCTACCATAAAGACACATCCATGGGTATGTTCACAACAGCACTAGTCACAATGACAAAGACATGGAATCCACCTAGATGCTCATCAATGGTGGACTGGATAAAGAAAATGTGGGACAAATATACTGTGGAATACTACATAGCCATAAAAAAGAATGAGACCGGGACGGGTGTGGTGGCTCATGTCTGTAATCCCAGCACTTTGGGAGGCTGAGGCGGGTGGATTACGAGATCAAGAGATTGAGACCATCCTGGCCAACATGGTGAAACCTTGTCTCTACTAAAAGTACAAAATTAGCTGGGCATAGTGGCGCATGCCTGTAGTCCCAGCTACTTGGGAGGCTGAAGCAGGAGAATCGCTTGAACCTGGGAGGTGGAGGTTGCAGTGAGCTGAGATTGTGCCACTGCACTCCATCCTGGTGACAGAGCGAGACTCCATCTCAAAAAACAAAAAAATAGAAGAATGAGACCATGCCCTTTGCAGTAACATGGATGGAGTTGTGGGGCATTCTCTATTATCCCAAGTGAATTAACACAGGAACAGCAATAACAAAAAAACAAATGACACATGTTCTCACTGGGAACTAAACACATGTTCTCCCTGGGAGCTATTGAGTACACATACACTCAAAAAATGACCAATAGATACTGGGGCCTACTTGAGGGTGAAGAGAGGGAGGAGGGTGAGTATTAAAAAACTACCTATTAGGTATTATGCTGATTACCTGGAAAACAAAATATCTCCACACCAAACCTGACAATGTGCAATTTACCCATGTAACAAATCTGCACATGTGCTTTTTGAACCTAAAATAAAAATTGGAAAGAAAAAAGAAAAGTATTGCTAAGAAGAAATGATTTATCCACAGTGGGAAAGGAATCTCTGTCATAATTTGGACCATTGATAAACTGAAATAAATGAATGGAGGTCAGTAGTTTACTGTTCAAATCTATCTAAAAGTTCTGACTGAGTTCTATGGGAAAAGATGCTGAGATTTAAAAATTGGTCCTATAGAAATCCAACTTCGATGTGGGGCACCACAAGGATTGAGCCCACTAAGACACAGATGAGCTCTTCCCCACTTTCAGCACAATTAAGGGCATGCGCACCTCTGTAAGAGCATATGCAAAGAAGAAATGTTAAAAAACATACAGCATTTTTTTTAACTCTAAAGTGAGTAATGTGTACATAAGATTTTTTGTTTTGTTTTGTTTTGTTTTAGGGCTGTGACAATTGAGATGGTGGGTCACTTTCTTAAAAATGAAAATTACATAGTTGAGTCAAGTGATCATATGAATGGTCCAGAGCCAGGAAGGGGCATTTTCTAATATGGAGTTAAGTGTCACTTAAAGGAGGGGTAGAAATCAAAAAAGAATTGGAGAGCTATGATGAAAATTATTGGTGAATTACACTTTCTGCCTAAAAATATTTTGAAAGCAGAAACCCATAGATGTTTTTAGCCACAATCATATAAACTTTAAAAACTATCTTAACCTGTGTAACTCCTTGATGTGTATTATTTTTGTAATTACCTACTGAGTTCATTGTATTGATTAGCAGTAAAAGCTTTGACAACCCTGATTAACTAGAGATAATAATATTGAAAGCTAAAACATTATTGATTACATGACTTTCAGGCAGTATCTAATTTAATTTTGAAAATTACCTTATTAGATACATATTATTACTATTTCTGGAAAAAAAATCATGACATTAAGGAAAGCTAGGTAACTAGCTCAAAGTCACAGAGAGTGGTTGGTCTTAATGCAAATAGAAGTTTTTCTTTTTTTTATTCCAAAATCTAAGCTGTCAGTGCTATGATTTCTATGCAAACCTTAAGTCTTGAGTTCAAATCCTACCTCTACTACTCTTGCAAATATGAATAAATTATTTGGCCTCTCTGAGTTACATTTTCTTCCAAATAATGCACCCAATTTGAGGCCTCATTTATTCAAAATACCCATATCTGTCCTGGACTTCTAGAACTAGTTTCTTTTTTTCCTAAAATGCTTATCTTCGGAAGAAGCAAGGCAAAGGGGAACTCTTTAGAGAAACATCACTTTCTTTACTTTGAAGCCAGGTTTAAGGGTGAAACTCTCAAAGGATACAAAGTTTGTTGACTTGTTAGGAAAAGACAAAGTCAGGAGAGGCTAGAAAAGTGGCTCTTAGACTAAACATCAGAATAGCAGTGGCGTCCCTCTAAATGTGTATGACCTCATGATTCTGTCCTCCTTCGCTTTGAGCTGTTTCTTGGAGCAATTGACAATACGACAATACTTCGTAAGCCTGTTGAGAGGGCTGTTGTGAAGGTGGCAGTGGAAACCAGGAGGAGATAGGTATGATTCTTATATTGTCTTTCGGTAATCAGACTAGGAACTCCTTATAAAAAGCAGAATTATAGCCCCAGAAGTGTTTCCATGGTAATGATGTTAAAGGGATGATATAAAAGCGAAGCGCAACATACCATCAAGAAGAAAAAGTGAAAAGATACAAATCCAGACACATATAGTTAGCTTTCTTTCTTTTTACAGTGAGTATGAATGTGGTAGGCACTCATTAAATATTTATTAAATTGAATTGAAAATAATATTGTGACTGTCATTGTTTTTTCAATACTCTGTGTGAGATAATTGAATCAATGACAGAAAGCATAAGGAAAGTATTTTGCATATGGTAACGTTCTGTATAAATGGAAGTGGCTTTAAAAAGTGTAATTAAATCAGGCTTTTTAAAGTACTAAGCATGTACTAAGTACTGAAGATGGCAATATTAATAAACTTTTAGTTCTAGAATAAATAGATATTATGAAAAAGGAAGTGTCAGAAAAAAAGTTGTCTTGGAAATGGGTGAATGATTGACAAAAAAAAAATCGACTTGCCAATGGCAAATGAGATTCCTGTAAGTCCTTTCAGTGGAGCACTGAACATTGTCTACTAAACTCTCTGGGGGTTATCTGTTACTATAAACTGGGGCACCTTTGATTGTCTTTATTGACTAGACTATTTTACAACTCTATAGGGATGGAAGCTGTGTGATAGCAAACAGGTAACAATGAAAACGTTTCTTGTCCATAGAAATAAAAATGAATTTTGTCCAGTAGAGAATTAAAATCTCTGTAAGACATTTTCATTTAAATCAGTTTTAACATTTTTCTTGTTTCCTCACTAATTAATGAGCTAAATAAAATCTCTGATAGATATTCATTTTATATCTGATGAGAGTCATGATTTTACCATCTTGAAAATTATCTTTTCACACAGGGAATTGCTAAGTGCCTCTTAGGTGCCCGGTGTTAAACTTGCCAATGTATTTTATGCTACCTCATTGAATATTCTAGGCAATTCCACAAGGTAGGAAGACTTTCTCGTAGAGTCCTTGTGTACTGCTAAGAGCTCTGAGTTTCAGGAGGGAAAGGTAGGTTAACAAATACTTATGAAGCAACCTGAGAAGTTCTCTACAAAGATTCAAGGGGGATCCTAAATAGCCAGTGACTGGTAGAAGTGAAATGAGATTATTGGCTTATTAAACATATGAAATGCTTGAATATATATTTTAATACTACTGTGCAGTGTTTTATTATAATCTACATTTAAAATAATTTTATTTATTATGTTATACTTATGTTTGAGAAATAAGTTCAGTTTTTTATAAACTGGTAATGTATGTTTCCGAAACTTAAAAATGAAGAAATTTGTAACATGCTCCTATGCTGATTTTGCTCTGAACATCTTTATTGTGTGTGATATGTGCATTATTTTTTCTTTCTGAGGTAAATAAATGACGTTTTATAAAGTATACTGACTTTTTTTTTCACTTAGACGATTAAAAAGCAAAACAAGAAGTAGAAAAACAAGAAGAGAACATTTACATATTTGTTTTGAAAGCCAGAAAATACTAAAAGAATACTAATGAATTTATTAGGAAAACAAAGTGAAGAAAATACTAGGATTATGTGAAGAATTAAGAAAATGGAATATCTTAGAATTTTGATGTATTTTTTGCAAAAGAATAATGAATCCTATCCTTTCCCTACAGGAGATATTCATAAACCATTGTCTTAGCTGTTTTGACTTTTTTTTTGACTCCCTGACCCCTTTGCTTATCATGGCCATAACTGTAAACAAACAGCTTTTTCCCCTGCATGATTTAGAAATGGACATTGAGCTACTACGAGAAGAATAAGTACAATAGGGACAGCAAGCAGTATGAGCTTTATTCACATCTCATTCTGGAGAACTAAGATTAGTGGAAGGTAGGGTCAAAATGTCTCCAACCCTGTATAATCCCAGATTTGGTGTTTCTTCATGATGTAGCCAAGATCAAATAAACCTAGTTTCTTCTACAAGTGGCCTTTAGAGTCTACATTATTATCAGATGAAAGAATGGTGTCCTGTGAGACAACAAATGAGTTCTAGAATTAGATGGACTTGGCATTGAATTCTGGCTGTCTTTTACTAGTTGCCTTAACTTTGCTAAGTTTTCTAACATACCAGAACCTGTTTCTTTAGCTGCAATATTAGTATGATAATATGTCCTTCATGGGGATGTTGTGAAGGTAGATTGAACAACGCATATATTGTAATTCACCTATAGTTGATTATTAATAATGATAACTATTATGAACACAATATAAAAACCAGGTACAATCTTGCTAGAAACAGTTTCATTACATTTAAGTGATCAAGTACTCTTTGTTTGATGTGATATTTGGACCTCAGTAATTACAGAACCTATCAAAGGATTCTTAAATAATTCAGAGGTAGTTTATTTTACTTTCTGGCTATGAAAATAAACCTCCACACATGAAAAGTTAAAGTAAGTATGAAATTAAGGTGGCTTATACATGGAATCCCAACATTTCGGGAGGCTGAGGTGGGATGATTACTGGAGGCCAGGAGTTAGATATCATCCTGGGCGGAATAATGAGATTCTCATATTGAAAAAAAAAATAAAAATAAAAAAATTATCCAGATGTGGTGGCCCTCATTTGCAGTCCCAGCTACTCAAGAGGCTGAGGCAGGATGATTGCCTGAGTCCAGGAGTGTAAGGCTGTTGTGAGCTATGATCATACCACTGCACTCCAGCCTGGACAATAGAGTTAGACCCTACCTGTAAATTTAAAATGAAGAAAAAGAAATTAAGGAAGTCGGCATGGTCATGTATTGGGCCAGAATTAGTATTATAGGCATTTATTTCACCATCTTAGCCTTTCAACATTTCTGTCTTTTGACAGTACTTCAAGCACAGAGTTTGTGTCCTTAATGTAGATGTGCTTTAGAAATCAGCTCTGTGGGACACAGAATCACAAAGAAATGTATCTGCAGTACAACTGGAGCAAATTGTTTCATGCAAAATTGAGTAACAAAGAATACTACTTATATGAATAGTGTGAAGATAGTGGGACATATTCAAATTTTGCATTGATAATTTTCACCAAAATTAATACCTCAATGGATGATGTTTGTATAGGTGTATTTCACTGGCCTAAGGTAGAATTTCAGGATAGGAAGATACATGCCAGAAAGAAATAATTTAGTACTGATTGTTAATTTTTTTGTATGTCCCTTTTGCATGGGTAGATGAATATCAGCTCTCAGTATTTTCCCCTCCTGTTCTTCTAAACAGTGACCTCCATAACCTGAAAGAAAATTAGTAGTGTGTAGAAAAAAACATTTTTTAATGATCCTGAAAAAAGGTTAATTACCTTAACAACTAGAAACTGTTCGTTTCTTCCCCAAACCTCTTCTTAATTCCCTTTGCTGCTCCACCTTATTCGTCAGATATTTACATCTCAAATGATTATTTTACTCTCTAAAAGAACAGGGCCTTTCTTGGTTTAGACTTTGCAGAGCTTTCCTTTATTTTATCATACAAAATAAAATCCATGACATTTGCAAAGTGCAATGATATTCTTTTCATATTTACCTTACATATGAAGACTCATTTAAAGATATGTGTAAAAAGTGTACCCTGCTATGTTTCACTAAATAAATGTTATTCAGGTCATAAAAATAATCTTATTTTTAAGGATAAAGGTTTTTAAAATTTCATACATCTAATTATTTATCCATTTAAAAATTTTTTAAAATGTATTTATTTATTTTATTTTTAAAAGACCGGGTCTCTTTCTGTTGATCAGGCTGGGGTGCAATGGCTTGATCCTAGCTCACTGCAGCCTCAAACTCCTGGGCTCAAGTAATCCTCCCATCTCAGCCTCCCCAAGAACTGGGATTACAGGAACCTGCTACACCCGGCTTGGATTTGAAATCCTGGCTTCAAGTGATCCTCCCACCTCAGCCTCCCAAAGTGCTGTAATGACAGATGTGAGTCACCATGCTTGGCCTGTTTATCCTTAAACTGCTTTGAAAAATCTTGATTTTAATGGGAATTTTTAACATTATAGGAGTCCCTAGTTGCAGTATTTTAAAGACAATGAAACTTTCAAACTATATATATTTATCAACAAAATGTACTCTAAGCAGTTTTAACAGTGAAGTACTTTGAGCAATAAGTCTCTGACTCCCCACGCAAACCACATTTTCTACCTTTTGGCTACCAAAAAAAAAAAAAAAAAAGTGAACATAGCTTTTGGCTTAGAATTCATTTAAAATTCATTTTCCCCTTCGTCTTAAATTTGTATTTCTTCTCTTCTCAAGGGCATTTTCTACACAAAATTTTTCTATCTAAACTTGCAAGTGTTTTACCTGGTTAGCTTCATGAACAATGATTATTTCTTCATTACAATAAAAAAAATGAATTAAAAGGTGAGACTCTATAAATCAGTTAGTTCTGGATACTACATAATGTCAACATACAACATTCTATGGGTTTGAAAACCCCAGATGTTGATAACATAAGGGCGATACCTCTAGAAAATTGACTGTATCTTTCAGTTTTAGTATAATTTCCACCATCGATCCATCAATCAATTAGCACCAATCAGTTAATCAATCATCATCATCAGTAATTGTTCTTAAATATGTATTAATCACAAATCATGTTATGACATTATCTTAGAAATTAAGTAAATCTATTGGTGTAAAAATGAGTTATTTTTAATGGCAGCTTATGGTTGACTTGGGGAGGCTTGATATATTGATAAAAAATGAATTTAAGATAATGTATGATACAGAACAGAAAATGTGATCTGTGATAGTTCACAGGAAGGAGAGTTTGAGGAGATATTTCTCCATGAGTCTATCATATTACTGCACAAGCAGAGACACTCATTCCTTTTGTTCCAGATTATATCTCATGGATGTTTGTATAACAAGCAGCTTAGAAGGTATGGTGTGTCCTTCAGAGTAAAGGGTAGATTTGTGGGCTGCCCAGTGTGATAAAGATAATGTTTCCCTCTAGGAAAAGATTAGGTAGATTTGCTTCCAGTCTATTGTAGAAACTCAAGGTTTTCTAAACTCAAGTTTCCTCAGCTCTGATGCAAACCTTCTGCATGCAAAGCTTCCACAGGTACCATTTTGTGTCATTCTGCAGGATTTGAGTAACAAGGGAGCTGACACAAACATGAAGCTCATACTGTTTTGAGTGCCACGAATAATAAAATCCTATGTCTCTGACCCAAGAGTGTTTTGTTTTCTGCCAGTACATATGAAATTGTGGCAGACTGACTTACTAGTTTGCAAGTAGGCTAAAATTTCAGCCCTTTCACAATTCCTTACAGAGGTTTTGTTTGTTTGTTTGTTTTTGGAGGAAAGAATCTCACTGTTCTGATTATATAAGTGTAAATAAATTCTTCCCAGGCTTTGGCACATTCCTAGTCATGGACAATTTTTAATTATCTAGAATTTAGGACTCCATCAAACCCCATATAAAAACGAAGGGATGTGGTGTAGTTAAAAGGTGTAATTAATAAATTTGTTTGGTGAGGGTGAACATAACAGAACACACATATTTAAAGAAAGAGGGGTTGGAAAAGTTGAGAAATTTCAAAATTATGTTTGATTTTCTATTTGACTTGTGTTACCTGAGTACAACCCACGATGACAAACCTCTTAATTTTTGCTCAAAACATTGTATAGATGGTAATTTTTCAGTTGAAAATTCTTATTGTAAATTAAATTATTTCTCTATAAGCTTATTCTCTAATTTCATTTTTGGCAAGCAGTGTTAGTTATCCTCATCTTGTTTCTGTACAGAAATGTATATAGCATAGCTTTGAAACTATGACTGCCAAACGGAAGATAGCTTCCTATTAAGCGATTTAATCATGGGCATGCTTATGTTCAATAAAAGTTATCAAAATGCATTATCATAATTAGGAAATTGAGTTCTCCTCATGTACAGCACCTTATGAATTATGCGGAGTTATTTTTGAACCACAATGCAACACTAAATTAGGTTTCTCTTTCGTTAAAAAAAAATTAAAGCATAATCAGTTACCATTCTCTGCTCATTTCTAATTTCTACAATGGTGCCTTGATTTTGTAAACCTAGAGAAATCATGTCTTTTTTCTACTCCTTTTTTCTGTTTTAATGTCACTTTACAT
Source organism: Mandrillus leucophaeus (assembly GCF_000951045.1). Taxonomy (NCBI): domain Eukaryota; kingdom Metazoa; phylum Chordata; class Mammalia; order Primates; family Cercopithecidae; genus Mandrillus; species Mandrillus leucophaeus. Next base: position 694,206 of record NW_012101854.1, read on the forward strand.
CCGTTTCACTTTTTCTCTGGGGCTCATTTGTGAAACCCGCTGGCACTGGTAATGATTCTTCATGGTGGAGCCCAGCAAATGCTGTTGTCATCTCTCTTAAACCAAACTAGTCTTGCAAACATACTGACTCCATTTAATGGAAACAAAAGGGGATAGAACAGAAAGAGGAGATCATGCGTATCTTAAAATAACAACAGCCATATGACAGTTTCAGGCCTGCATTTGGAGAGAATTTGCATATATCCTATTAAGCCTGCCTGAGCTCCACTTTCAAATTTTGATGTTGCCAGTCAATTTGCAGAGGTCAATAATATCTCTTCCTAAATGCAAGTTTTCTTATAATTGCACCTCAATAACTGACAACGGATCCTGACAAATAGACAAGAAAGACAAGTGTTTGTTGCAAGAAAACATCAATATACAGCATTTTGTAGACAGGACTACTCTACAGAGACTCTGCTATTTTTGGACCATTAGCATCAAGTCAAGGTTTCAAATGATAAATTCAATTAGAGTGGAGTTGACTAAGTGATCTAAAATAGTGTGCATTAGGAGCACTGTACAAGCATGGAGTTCATTAAATAGTAGTATCAATGTGATCACCTTTTAGTAACATAATCAATTTACTGGTCTTTGAATAGTAACAGTGGTCAGACTAAATTAAATTTAATGTACATTGACCAAGTGATTTACAGTATCTAGATTTACAGTATCTCAGAATAAAGAATGATGACTTTCAAGCATTCCAGGAACGAAGAGAGGAATAAATTATAATATGGGCCAAATAAGGTGAGAAAACTTATCTTTTGTTTGCTTCCAAGTTTTACAATAGTTCTTTTTCTGAAGTCTGCAAAAAAATGTCAGACTAATTGGAATCCTGTGAACTCCACAGATACTACAGACTTGAGTGCTGCATTGGCAAATTGGTATTCCATTTAAATTCCCATCAAAGCCTTTAAGGTTTATATTCCTGAATACCTACTGACAGGTGCTATACAATCAGCACTATTATGATATGCTGGAAATAGGCATTGTAGCTTAATAAGGAAAACTTGAAGATTCAATGACGGGACAAGCAAAACAGTCTGAATTTATTACAAGCACATCCGAATCCTTCATCTTTCAACTTTTTTCTTAAAATATGATATATGAATAAAAGAATAGTAACAAAGATCTTATCTGAGTGGTGGCCACATGTGTCATATTCAGATATATTTTTCAACAGCCTATATTTTGTCCCCAGAGAGCTGTTGCCTATTAGTATAAGATTTGCCAATAACCATCACAGCCATGTCCAATATTTTATACTTGCACTCCCAAGTGTCTGGCTTGTTGATTATTTGGGGGAAAAAATTAGAGGACCAGTGGAAATCTGTTTGATGCATTTATGCTCCACATTATCTTTAGAATAAATCAGCTTCCTATATTTTAACAGCAGTTGGTACTATTCAGGGTTAGAACAGGTTATATACCAGAAATTCTAAACTATAGTAGATACAGCAGTTGCTACCAAATAAAATAGGATACGTCTTCAATGGAGAACATTTTTTTAAAGTACACAAGTTTTACACATATTCTTTAAAATTCCTTTACTACACTTCAATTCCTGCCAGAACTGACTGCTATTCTGTTAGGCAGGGCTAGGGGGTGCTATAACCTTACAGCTGAATGAAATCTGCACCACCTCCCCCCGCCAGTATTGAAAACAAGATATTTTATCAGCCTCAGATCAGAAAAGATAGGATGTGCATGTGTTTGGACATGCATGCACACATAGGTTTCTATCCACTTTGGTAAGATATGAGAAAGAAGAAATTTGAGTAAGAATATTTGCAACTGTTGATTTTTACATAGAATATGTTGATGCTTCAAATCATTCTAAGTTTTAAAACGTGGATTTTGCATTTTAGTTAAATTATCGAGATTATTTTTTCTTAAGGAAATCTTTTTATCTTTCTCCAAATTTTAAGAAAGAGATTCTAGAGAGTAATTGAAATTCTGGATAGGCAATTATGTTAATTAATAATTTCATTATATATATATTTTTTTATTAAACCAATTGTGTTTCAGGTCAACCTAAGAATATTGCATTTTAGAAAGTAGCAAAAAAGCCAATTCCATTATTTAATTTGCTAATTTTCTCACACTTTAGAAAATTAAATATTTTGGGTAAAGAGCAAGATTCTGTTAAGTTAGAAAACAGTGTAAGTAATATTGAGCCACTATCATTATTGCTTTTCCTTCTTTAGAAATATTGAGACTATTCTGGAATTTTTTATATTTTTATTGCAAGTTTCTTTTGAATGAGGCTTTCCCTAACTAATTAGTAATTAAGTAAAGAAGAGATTTTCTTCTGTCTCTCTCTCTCTTTTTTTTTTTTTTTTTTTTTTTGAGACAGGGTCTCACTCTCTTGCTCCTGCTGGAGTGCAGAGATTTGATCTCGGTTCACCGCAACCTACACCTCCCTGACTCAAGCGATTCTCCTGCCTCAGCGTCCTGAGGAGCTGGAATTACAGGCACGCACCACAACAACTGGCCAATTTTTGTGTTTTTAGTAGAGAAGGGTTTCACCATGTTAGGCTGGTTTTGAACTCCTGACCTCAAGTGGTCCATTTGCCTTGGCCTCCCAAAATGCTGGAATTACATGTGTGAGCCACCACACTAGGCAGAAGAGATTTTCAAAAAGAACCTTTATAATAAAATGTCTTTACATATGATGTATTTTGTAAGACTCAGATTTACTGTCTTTAGAAGCTGGAATCATACAGATTTCTTTTTGGCATATTTGGTTTCTTGGTAAGCTATTTTTTAAATGAAATTTTAAATAATGCAATAATGTCATGTTGTTTGAATCCTCCCTATCTTTCAGCTTTTAAAGAGAACCTGAAACAGGAGATTGGTGAGGAATGAAGCATTTGTGAATTTGGTTAAATTAATTTCAGAAAAATGTGTTAAATCCGACAATGCCCAGCACTATGATAGATGCTACAAATATGGAGTGAATGAAAGTCAGGGTCTGTCAGTGGGAAGCTTGGTCTAATCTTTTCTTCATTATGAAGATGGAATATGGACCCCAGATTGGTTTAATTTCATGAACCTAGAGAAAAGCCTCCCCCCAGTTACTTTACTTGGCCTTTAAGTAAGTTGCATAGTTTGAAACCCCTTTGCTATGTAGGAAAGATGTGGATTGATCCTTGTCTGAAAAGCACACTTAGTACTTCTGAGAGGAATGCTACTTTTTACGTCATCAATTGTTTTCACTTATGGGGAGGACTTTCTTAGGCCCAGGATTTTAGAGGGCAATTACATTTAATTAATTTGGCAAATAGTGAATGAGAACTTACAATATACCAGTCCTGGTCATCAACTATGGGGACGGGGTGGTTTCTGCCATATTGGAGCCCACATTGTAGTTGAGGAATGAAAAATTACAAAGAAAATTTGCAATACATTTTACTCTGTGAAACAGGCTAAGTAGACGATGTGAAAGTACTTCAAGGGAAAATTACCTAACCTATATTCCTTAACATGAAAATCACAGCCAAAGAAAAAGAGACAAGAAACGTGTGGAAAGCAACAGTTGGAACCACTTTAAATTAACACTAAATTCCTGATTTTATTAAGAAATACCATTAGATTACAGGTTTCTGAGTGATGAGTAGTTATGTTTTTACTGACTAAAAGTAGTGGTTTTGACTTAAACAGTCTTTTTTTGTGTGTGTACCCCTCGTGGCGCTCAAAATCATTGTATACAAAAGACATCAATAAAGTGTTTTTCTACTGATTATTTGTTAATGAAATAATGATGTGAAATGATGTTTTCCTGTTACATGATTAAAATAAGCATTTAAAAGAAAATCTCAAATATATAAACCCCTTGGGGATCCAAGAATCTTAAAACTTGCTTGTCCTAATAATGAGTTAAAATGCGTAGTTATTTTGTATGGTGTTTGTGAGTGGATGTGTGTATTTATTGAATTGTGTGTGTGTGAAAGTGATTTAGGAGGTCAGCAAGGGAGCCCTTTCTCCTGTGCAGTCTTTACAGCTATTCAGCCCTTGCCAGTCAGGATGTGATGGATGAGTTCAGGAATTGAACTCTGACCCTCACTGGGAGAACATGGACCTTGTCAGAGGTATCTCAAAAATTCCCATTATCCTTTAATTTTAAAGATTCTTGAAATTGCTTGTAATTCTTACCTGAGGTACTGAAAACTTCCTTTTCAGTTTATAATAAGTTAATAGCAAAATGACGTGTATTCCAAATAGCCACTCATGGCATAAAATTACTATCTCACTCAGATAATATTAATATTATGGCCAAAAAGTACTAATTGCCACTGCAACTATTATCAAAATAATTGACCAAATTCACCTAACGGTTATAATTTATTTGTAGCACTGAGCAATTATTGGAGAAGATGAAGCCAATTGCCATAGAATAAAAATTATTCTTGTAATTTGTATACTGCATTGTTCCCGAGCACACATACAAACTCTATATGTAATACACAAACCCTCTGAAAAAAATTAAACATACAAAAACACAAGCTCAGTCAGCATTAGCATTTAATTAACCGATTCCTCAAAAATAACTGGATGTTTGATTATTTTCTCATGTCAATCCTGCCATTGGCTGCATTTTATTTTATTATTTTTTAAAAGCCTGAATAATGAAATCCAAAACCCCACATATACCTCAAAGCCCCCAGAATGCCTCTAAGATAGTTGTATAGTAAAGAAAATACACCTAATTCGAGTAGACATATTTAATCAGTGGGAAAATTGTTAAATGTCCAGAAAAAACTATGTTAAAATTATTGTAAAACAATGTATATGCTGAATATACTTCAGTTCAGTTAATTTTTTTCTAAGATGTAACAATCAACCAACATGAAAATTGACAACCTTATGTAAGACCATTAGGTGACATTTAAGAGCAGAATCAGCATTGTTTCTTATTTTGCAGGATTTCCCAGATATTAGAATGCTTTTAGCACTATGTCTGGGGTGACTTGATTATGACAGATTTATTTTCCTTATAAATTGCTTCTAAAGATAAACATAAGCCATTTGGGAAGAGATTTATTCTTTTCAAAATCAAAAACTCGAGCTACAAGAAAATGCTTGCAGTTAAAATAAAAGCTGTATTTAAATATTCAACATTCAACAAAGGACACGACTAAGTTAAGTCTCTATATAATCAGAAAACATGGGATTCTACCAAAAAATTATTCATGAGGAATGGGAAGGTTAAGAGAGGAGAAATGCATAAGTCTTAGAAATTAAACCTCAGAAAAACAATTCAAGATGGGATGGAAGCAATATGGTACCTGTTTTCACATATATTATGACATATCACAACTTAAACATACTTTCAGTGGTTTAATTCAATATTTCATCTCCAAATAATAGTCAAAATGAAAGATACTATTTTATGGTATTTGTTGTTTCTTCATACATTTATCAGTTTAGTCATCCCTTTATCCCCCATTCCCTTTTTCACCCCTTCCTCCTAGCACATAGTTACAGCATCTAATAGTGCTTTGTTTTAAATGCTAATAAAGTGTTTGTTGACATTCAGTGGTATTGCATCAGTAGTATATTATTCAGGATTTCCAGAAAGCACAACTCTAGGTGGAGCCAAGTACATTAGGCAATCTGAGAATGGTGTTCCTTGGAGGTATTCAAGCAAAATCATATGATAAAGCTCTGAAGGATACAATAGATGATAAGGCTTAGCTCCTAGCAGTTGCTAATTTATGATTAACTAAATAATATTTAATTTATGAATAATTAATTAATTTATGATTAATTAAATAATTGTTCAACAATCCAGTTTTCCCTATTCTGACCCCCCTCCTCTATATTATAACTTACAATAATATAAGTTTATATTTAGTAAATTTCCTGTTAGTAATAAAATTATTACCTCCGTACGTATTTATTGATTAGCTTCTATTTGCACCTTGTTCTATATAGGTGCTAATGTGTTTGGTGGGTCGCCCTTTGATTCTCACATGGCCAATATTTTCCCCATCAAAATTACGTAATTTCAGTCCTGTCAATTCTACTTGAAAATGGTGAGATGATAAAATTGGAGGCAGGGGAAATTTTGAGTGAGGTATAAAAGGAAAATATTGCTTTCATTACCTTTCATGTTTGCTCCTCCAACTCTCTCCTCCCATCCCCATATTGGATGGATGCCTTCTGAAACCAACATGCAATGATGTTTTCTCTTTGTGATTAAAAAATAGGATAAACTCTAATTATTTTTATTGCTCTTGGGTGGTTACACAAAGATCTATGTACCCCTTTTCCAGAAATAGACTACATTAAAAATGAAGAAAATAATAACATCAACATGTGCTCTGTTCAGTCTCTCTCTTTAAAGATTATCCAGAAATCACAGGAATCCTTATTTCCTTGCAGAAAATATAAAGTCTTTTTCTTTTAGTGTCCTGAATAAAGTAAGAACGTTATAATTGAATGCCACAAATAAATCTGTCTCAAATGAGGGAAGAAAACTAAAAGATTATATGTTACAAATATTCAAAATTTCCAGGCAAAGGCACATACTATAAATGGTCACAGCCTTCTCCCTTTGAAGAATTCACAGAATAACACTCAGAATTTGACTGTGAGTAATCAAGCTTCCTGGCTACACAAACAACGCAGACACAGGGGTCTGAGATTGGTTTAATATTCGCCTGTAAACATTTTGAAATTCTTAATAGCTCATGAATACTGAGCCTCATGTTTTTGTTTTTTACTGGGTTCTGCAAATTGTATAGCCATGGATTCTGGTGGAAACACATTTACATCAGTTTGGGTTCTTGAATGCTTGGAAGTCAAGAAAATTCCACCATCAGCAAAGGACTAGGCTTGAAACAATTCCTTAATAATTGAGAATTACTGCCATTGCTTTAGCTAGAGAATTAAGAGGCAGGTAATACTTTTGTTCCTTCTCTGTCTCTTTGTTTTCTGAACATGAATGTTCAGATTGAAATAACCAAAATGAGCTCTGGTAAGAAGAAAGATTTTTCATTTTCACAGATTCTGAAACAACCTTTCTCTTCGCTGTTTAGCTTTTCTGTTTGCATTTTCTCTTCTGCTTTCTCTGGAAAGAGTTGAGTTTACAAAATTGGAAAATCCACCTGATTCCTTCTTGGCCTTGCATCTATGACTGTATCTGTGAATGCAGCTATTAATTTCTTAGAAGCTTGGACTCTGGAAGCCAAATGCTTTGGTTTAGACCTCCTTTGGGGTACTTAAACATTTTTTTATAAAGTGTGAACTTGAAAAACTTTTTTACATAATCTCTTCCTGAGATTTCTCATTGGTAAAATAGGAATACCAATAGTATATAGTATATATCTCATTTCTTTATTATGAGACTTAAATGAGATAATGTGCATTAAATATTTAACAAGTTCCTGACACATACTAAATTATCAGTATATTTAACCATTTCTTTCTACTGTTAAGTTCAGCTTTAATGTCAGTCCTTTATGCATATATCCTATTGTCTAAAATTATATGCCAAAATATCTTGAAGCATTACATTGATAATTACTTTATTAATAAGAATTATTTCTGTTTTGCTACTAGCACTATATAAGTGTTGCTTCTCTGTTTCTTCTTCCTCTTTCATTTGAAGTATTTTAAATAAATGAAATTTTATAGTAACTATTTTACATAAACAAACCTTTTCTAGTAGTTTCTCTTTTTTCAGAGCTCTACATTTTTTCTTTTGCTTTTTCAAATAAAACATGTAAGAGGAAGCTAAAATATGAGAAAGTGCTTAATATTTTTTATATTCATAGCTTGAAACTAAATATAGTACTAGCTTCCATATATTAAATCAATCTACTGGTTATTTCTATGAATCATAAAAATACCATTTCACAAGTTTTACTTTCAATCACAAAGAACTGATAATATTTTCCTTGCAGAATGAGATTTGCATCCTCTTTTCTCAACAAATGAATATAGAAAATAGTGCAGGAGAGTATGGTTGGCAGAGATTCATGAATAGAAGCTGGGCGTTTTTTCTCAGGGACCCCAAAGGGGAAATGTTAACAAGGAGCTATAAGGTGGCAGAGAAAGTCTAATGAAGTTCATTTCCCACCAGTCAAAGAGATGAACATTTTAGGAGGCACAGCAATCGATCAGTAGGCTTATTAAATATTAACACGTCTTTCTCACTTTCTTCATTAGAGTTTTTGCAAAGTAACTAAGAATGTGACTGCACCAAAGACTTGAACTCTTTCAAGAACCAAGGCAGACATCAGCAATCAGTGTTGATATTTAATTATAATAAATGGTGCTTCATCTCAGAAATACCAGTAACGTCACTTGCATAGAACTCTAAAGAATAACTATGTATAATCATCCTGTCTCTTTATCCTCCACGTGCACACACACACGCACACAAACACACACACACGCACACACTCCTTCATTAAAGCCATAGTCATTGTTAAGAATAAGCATTTGGCGGATCAGAGAGCTACTAAATAAAATCCCTATGCAGTCTTTGTGATAGTTGTTTTCAAGCATCTTAGATGCCTTTGCAACACCACCCTTCTAAGTGCAGGCTACGAAGTTTACCCAGACTTACCTCCTGGACAGTTTAGGTGAGTATAGTGCTCAGTCTGGACATCTGCTTTTGAAAACAGTATCCTGTTTGATTTTCAAATGTATTTTGGGGGGCCTCATCTATTGTGATTATTATATTGTCAGAGTATACATTTTAACCACATAGACCTCTTAAAACACAGCAACTGATTTCCATAGGATGCTGAAAAGCCTCCTCAAATACTCAGAAAAAAACTGTTTCTCCCTAATGTACTTCATTTTCTTAGCTGAATGATAAATTTGTACTACCTTAAGCAATTCTGCATCACTGCATCCTTAGACCACTGTGAGGGGTATATTTGAAGACTGAGGTTAAATTATTATAGTCATAAACATATTTCAGGCTACAAATATACAATTCTTAGGGAAAAATAAAACTTCTGCTTCTGAATTGAACTTTCAAAATGCTGCTTTGAGAGTATATGTTCCCGCTGAAATACTTTTTGTTACTCTCCGTTGCCCAAAGGTCAAGTCTAGACTTCCTCTGCAGAGGGTTTCACGATCTGGACTCTTACTTTTCACTTATATCTGTTCCCCATGTCAATCAAACTGGCACACTTCATAGACTGAATTTATTTTGTTTTCTTTCACCTTTATTATTTTGCCCACTTTCCTTGATTGGAATTTCCTTTTCTTTTATGCAAATTCCAACTATCTTCATGTAGCATTTTTGAGAGCCTACTATCTGCAAGACCTGTGCTTGTGATTTTACGTGAAATCTCCAAATAAAGCTCTGAAACAGTGGTTTATTTTAAAGATTAAGAAACTATGGCTTGCACATACTAAATTCCTTTCCTGAGGCACAGAGCTACAAAATGACAGAGACTAGATTTAAAATACAAATTCAGATTTTTTTTTCTTTTTTATTTCACAGTTGCCTTCAAGCCAGATAAAATTCTGTCTCCTTTATAAGCCTTCTCTACTAAATCTCAAGTAATTTCCAAACTCCTAAACAAAATTGCCTGTATAATTAACTAGCAACTGTAGTCATGTAACATTTCCTTATTCTGTGACTGCCTCCTCCTCTAAATTTTATGCTTCTTAAAATGAAGAGTTCTGACTTTTCCTAACCCCCGTAATATTTTGCAAAGTCTATATTTCTTAATCTATGTATTGGTAAAACAGTAAATGGCATTGTTTCAAGTTATAAAAATTTTGTCATTTCCCTAGACCTTATTCTGGTAAAATGTACAATGTGGGAGAAATGTTTCTTTTATGTGAGGATATATGTGTACTCATAAATATATGCCTCTATCTAAGAAAGGAGCATAAAAAGAGAGGCCTGCTTGATATTGAACCTCTAGATGGTACTTGGGAGGGTGATAGTGGATCCTCAATATCCCCTTGGTCTGAGCAGTAGTACATACATCAAGCAGATTACTAGTGTAGTAGGCATGAAGAATCATTACTCATCTGCTGTAATTGTTTATTGTCAGTGGAAAGTACGCCTAAGCTCAGTATTCAAGGCAATAGTTAAAGTTAGAGATTTTATGATAGTGAATCTGTCTGAGCAAGGAGTACATTCAAAGTCCAGCACTGGATTTACCTCGGCATCTTTTAACCTGCCCATGTTGTATTCAGACAAAAGACAAATGCAAAAAATAGATTAGTGATGTACAGCATTAAGCCAATGTCAGAAATATGATTTCACCAGGAAATTAAACATTCATAATATTTCCTCTTTATCTCTCTAAAAACAAGCATACTTAAAATTTCACATTGCAATATTTCGTGTTTATTTTTGTAATAGACCCTTAATAGAAACAAATGTGATACACAAGCATACATTTCTAGGAGATAATTTTGAAAACTGGAATAGCTTAGTACAATAAACGTTTTTGGAATAAATGAATAATTGAATATAACTAGGTTAGACATCAGTAACAGAAATTCTATATTTAATACCTTAGAGGCCATGACAACTTTTAAAGATCTTTTAAATTTAATTTAATTCAATCCAGAAATTGGTACCTTCCTGTTTCGAGCCATAGTAATGAGTGATTCTGTAAAAGAGCCCTTGTTGCCAGAGGAACTCCAATCAACTATAGGAATATTCAGATGATCCAACTGAGAATTATGCAGCTAATGAAAGCAATGGGTTCAAAAAGAACCACAGAAGGCAGGCAAATGTTGCAAGAAAGGCAGTATTGATAGTCAAGTGGCAGTGCTAGAATAATAATAATTTAAGGATATTAGCAATGACATTTGTGTAATTGTGGTCTGGCACGATCCCTCGAATTTAGAATGATCTTGGTTAGGATAAAAGCCAAGTAAACTATTTCAACTTATTTGTAAGTTGCATTTATAATATTGGTATGAAATCCATCTGCAGTTGGTATTAAACACATTTAATGCTGTGTTAGATTCATATTCTGAAAGCTAAGCATTGGCTGAAAAGAAGTGACTGGAAAAATGGTAGGTTTGGAGAAGCATTGGAAGCATACCTATAGTAGCTGTGGTATTGGGAAAAGTAAGCAAGATGTGCAACAGAAGACCTGGAATGGAGTTCCAAATTCTATCACTACTAATTGATGTCCTTTGAAAGTCTTTATCCTTTATAAATTTGACTTTATTAAATTGGGATGAAAATGTTAACACCTAACTCAGGCTGTGAAACTATCTGTCAGAAAATACATGTGAAAGTTCTATGTAGTGGTTAAAGTACATAGAATTATTAGTATACTTCATCAATTTATGTGAAAGACTGACACAGATCAGATTAATGGATATCTTCTTCCCTTGTACGTTATCTTTTTTTTTTTTTTTTTTGAGACAGAGTCTTGCTCTGTTGCCCAGGCTGCAGTGCAGTGGTGCGATCCTGACTCACTGCAACCTCCACCTCCTGGGTTCAAGCAATTCTCCTCCCTCAGGCTCCCTAGTAGCTGGGATTACAGGCATGTGCCACCAAGTCGGGCTAATTTTGTGTTGTTAGTAGAAACGGGGTTTCTCCATGTTGGTTAGACTGATCTCAAACTTCCAACCTCAGGTGATCCATCTGCCTCAGCCTCCCAAAGTGCTGGGATTACAGACGTGAGCCACCGCGCCTGGCCGATCTGTTTCTTTTCAATGAATGGCAAATGACTAAGTATTCTATAGGCTGATAGGCTTTGGAAAGGCCTTCTTTGCAAAAGCTCCAATAGTTCATTAACTTGTTGTTTTATGTCAAACAAACTCCCACTTTTCTTCCCACCTTTGGAGGACAGAGCTCAGTTGCAAATATCCCCAGTTGAAATAACTTTTTAATGGCACACGAAGGTAAAAGTGACTAATGACAGATTAATCTCTGAGATAAGATTTGATAGCAACGGGTTAACTAGTCAAAAAAGCCCTACAACTTTGATATCCAAGGTGCAGAGTACCTTGACAGAGGTGCAGCATTTGAAAAGGGATGAATGAGAGTGCCACAAAAATATGGAGTCACTTTAAGTAGAGTTCACCCTGTGGTCAAACGATGTAACAGATTCTTTGGCAGATCAAAGAGAAAATCTAGTTTCCTCAGATAAAGGAGCTTAAACAGTTGAGGAAACAAAAATGGGACCTCAAAATACTTTAGTCAAAGCAGAAAACATGTGAACTAAATGACTGAAAAACTATTCCTGGGGGTGGAAAGTTTAAAAAAGTCACTTTTGAGTCCAGATGAGCAAAGGCCAACAGAGAAACTGAAGAGTAAACACACCATGGTTAAGAGGGAAACTTTTGCAACTGAGTGATGCCGGTGTCAAGAGTATGTTTAAAATTACCTTAGAGATCAAGGGTAGAAATTCTGTCTGGGCTAGTGGAGTCAGGAGAAAATCTCAGTGTGTAAGAGGAGAGATCAAAGTTAAAACCTCAAAGCTTCCCGGAAAACCACAGACAAACTAGCATGTTTCTAATGCACCCTGAATGTGCATTTCGAGAGGCAACACAGAAATTGAGGGTATTTTGTGGATATTCATTAGAAAATAACAATTATTTTAAATTATTATATTACTTATAATTTTTATATATTTACATAATATAATAAGGAGAAAACAAAACCAAGATATAAAGTGTTATATATTTAGGTGGATTCAATAGATACTATATATAGTTGTATTTTCATACTTTGATCCAATTCATACACAAAATTTAGTATCTTTAAAGTGAGATAAAATTTAAGCAACTTAAATTTTAGATAATGCCAAAATTAGATTTAGATGCAAGGGATTATTTTGAATATGTTTTCACTAAATATGTAGCAGTGAATATGCATGTGAAGAGATATGTTCCACCGTTTAGCAGTAAATTAAGAGAAATGTGACCTTTTTCTTCAGTTGTGAAGTTCAGATCTTCCTTTTCTCATACATGAGCACATTTCTAAGTTCTTTTATGGCAAAAATATCTGGAATATTTATTTTTTTAGTATTGATTTTTAAATCTCAACTCTGCCACAATAGCAAATGTACTTGCACAGAAGAACCAAGTGCTAATATTTGAGACCTTCATAGAAATAGGATCTCATGGAATTGATTAACATTATGGTTAACAGTTTATCACTTTTTTGTTTACATCACTAAAATGCTGACTCTCCCAATAATAATGCTAAAAATAGCATTAATATATTGATAATAGTTACAATTTCTTTCAAATAAACAGAAAAATTGGTGCATAAAGCTGAGAAAGATCATATTAATTTGTTGTCACTATGATAACTCTGCCACATATAAAGACACCATAGATGTTTCTAGAAAATTGACACACTGTTTAGTACTGCAGGCTTAACACTGCAATCATTACTGAGATCACGTTCAATGACTTGTTGTAACATATATAGAACCATTAAGCTGACTTCAAATAAAAGGACACATTTCTAGTATAATGAATATTCTGCTTCGCCCCAGTATTATTATTCTGGATGTTTCTCTCACGCAGGATCTTTATAGAGTCTTCAGCTCACATGATCTCTGCAACACGTGTTTCTTTGATTACTTTCTATTACTAAAATCATCTCTTCAATTTAGCCTCTAGTCTACAACTAACTCCTGAAATCTTTCTACTTCTCTGATTATCTTAGTGTTTAACCCTAATTGGCTTTCCTCTACCTCTGCCTATGCTTTCAATGTTGGTATTCCCCTGAATGCACCCTTTCAAATTTTGTGTTCTGTACATTCTTCTTGGTAGAACTTAGCCTCTGTCATAGCTGCAGCTACTATTTATAAACTGATGGCTTCTAAAACTTTAAACTCAACCCTATTCTCTTAAATTAAAAAATTATACTTCCAACATTTCTTACAAACCATTACTATTCAGTCTGTATCCCAAGTAATGATTCCAACTGACAAATGTTCCTGGAATTTGGCTTTTACTGTCTAATTACATAATTGCTGTCCTAGGCAAGTCTCTCATATGCCCCCATATGTCTTGCCTAGTCTTTTAAAAATGGCCTCCTACATAATTTTACAGTGACAACTGTTTCCCCAGACTTTAGCAAAGGTTACTTTAGGTAGATCACACATTGAACCCTGTAATTTCTCTCCTAAAAGACCTTTCATATGATTTGGTGTGTCCGTGAGATAGAGTTCAAAGACTCTGATGTGTATCAGGCAAAATCCTCTAAAATCCAGGCTTTCCAAGCTCACTCAGCCCAAATTCTCCATTACCCTATAACCAGTGGCCTCCAGATTCACTGACCTTCTTAAACTCCTTTTCTGATCATGCTCATTCACTGCTACATGCTTTTTACCTGTAGCTCTATTGGCCTTGAATGTTCTTTCTGTTTCCTATCTGGTAAATGCCTACTTACTCTTTTAACTTGTCCACTTTGTGAAAACATATTAAACTCAAGAGAATGTGTTGTTTCCTTCTCTTTTTTTTCTATGTTATTATTTTCTCTTTTGAAGCATTTTTATCATAGTATTATAATGATCTATTCACAGGCATCTTATCCATTAGAAAGTGTTGTAGTCATGTTTGCATCTTCCATTGCCTAGCACTTAATGGTTCTCTGGAGTTTCACCATTAGTAAGTAACTAAGCTGAGATTGACTCCCAGTCTTCTAAGTCAATATCCAGACCCATTCCCATTAAAATGGATTGCCACCCTGTCTCGGGGTTCTCTCTTCCTTTTGGGCCTGTATTCTTAGTTACCCAGCATTTTTCACTCTGGCTGTGCTTGCTATTTTGTCAAAACAAACTTGAATTCTAATCTATCAGGATTATACTCAGTGGTTTCATTGCCATTGTGATATTTTGGAAAAGGCAAAGATGTCACAATAATTTAAATCATTCATACGTAAGCATCCAGATATAATTCACACCCTGTATTTCTGGCTACAACGCATGTGAATAGGTATTTTATGCATTTTCTTTATCTATATAATCGGTCATTTTGACAAGTCTGCAAGGTGCAGACAGATTTCTTCTCCTGTGTATGTATTTTCATCCATGATACATGACCAAATGCTTTCATTTAGGAACTGGAAAATGTTGGGATTGTTAGCAGCTGAAGAAGAAACACTTAGGGATGAATGAAAGGGATAAAAATGAAGGGAGAGTAGCATGTTGCCTATACTTTATCTGGCCTCTTTAACTGAGTTTGAGTAATATTGGATTAAGATTAGAATACAGTGAAAATTTTGGTTTGGTTTTTAAATGTAGACTTATTAATAGAATATGTTATAACTATCACAAGTTGGGAAATATTTGAGTGAAAATTACTTATATTATATCCTATCATTACTAAACAGTTTTGAGGTACAGTAGGTTTTAGCCATATATGCCTTCACACACAGAGGGAAATATTGTCTGGACCCACGGAAGAAATTTGTAGCAACTAGGGAGCTACACAGTGCCTGAGACATATTGACCTCTGCCAGGCTCAAAAGTGTGTGACACAGCAGTGCAGAATACAAACACCTTACAAAGACATGCAATATATACAGATAGGTATATGAAGACATATTGAATGAACTTTTGTATTTTAATAACACTGTACATTTTTTCACCTAAAAGATGGTATTCAGATCAAATGAATATGTAACAAACTGACTTATTTAGTTTCTCAGAGTTTCAAGGTTTTAATATTTAAAATGAGAGAATAGGGCTATACGATGTAAGTATCTTGGTTTGAAATTCTATTACTCTATGAGAAAAAAATCTCGACAATTACTAAGACAATGGAGCAAACATAAACATATATTTGTCCTTTGGAAACCTTTGTGACATTTGAGAAGTCCAGCAAGGATTGTGTGTCTTGTTAAGCTTGCGATTACAAGAAGTGCAAATACTTTTAGATTTGTTTTGGCATGACATACCGTACATTTCTTTTACCAGTGTTGACTATCCACTGAAGTCTGGACTCTCAAATTCTTCAACATTCAAATTCACTGCCTGAGGAAAAACACATGGGTAGAACAGAGAATGAGACTACAGCATTTAATTATTAAATCAATACGTGTGCCTGACTTGCAGAAGCTAGGTACAGTTTAAATCTGGTTACAAGAAGTCAGTCATCCATTCTCCAAAATTCTGAAAGCGTGCACTCATACCTTTTGCATTTGAAGGCACTTGAAAGTACAACAGTCTAGTGTATAACGAATTAACTAACTAGAAAGCAAAACATTACATTTGCATTGGGCACATGATATAACCTTTTTCTTTTGAACTTTTCAAACAGTATCGTAGTATGACAGGCATTTTCCTTTTACACAGTCACAGAGCGTTCTCACAGATCCTACATAAACTCACAGAGGATGGGAGAAGGAAGTTATGTTTTTTCTTGCTCTTCAGTCTGTAAAACAGCTGTATTTGATTCTTCTTTGTTTTGCCCTAAGACTGTGATGATTTCGCTGTGAGATTTTTTAGACACCAACAACAATTATAAATAAATATAATGTTTTAATGTGTGCTTAAATTATGCAAGGCATGATTCTGCATGCTGTACATGCATTACCTTATTTAATATTCACAGAAATCCTAATAAGGATGTATTATTATGACACTTATTTTACAGCTGTGGAGAAACTGTCAATATAATTTTCTAATGTCTCCTGTCTTATAAGTATTATTAGACATCAAGTCCAAAACTTTTACAGATCTCAAAGCTCACTCACACAATCATCCATCATGGGGGCTCAGTGCTCTCTTCTATGCATCCATCCACACATATCTTGGTCTCTTCTAGTGCATGGATAAATGGGAGGAGAACTTAATTTTCAACTGTAGCTATAGAAGAAGAAGTGTTTCTCATGCCATATTAAAGTCAGTTCAATAAAACTAGTATTAGTTAATTTGCTAAGATATTTTATTTCCCTTAAGCATCAAAATCACCTTTTACATGTATCTAGCAGAATGTTCTTACTATATTTTCTTCCACTTTCATGGGTTCAAGTGTGAAAAGTATGCAAGAAAGCTGCAGCTGGGCTTAAAACTCTCATTTTATATGTGTGGTTCTTTTGATCCTCCAGTGAAAGGCCACAGAAGGAGCAAGCATGAATTTCTTTATTTTGAGAAAAATTCAATCCCCACTTGCCCAGTAGATTTGAAAAATCCAGTTAAATTCCCATATAGGGTAGTAATATTTTCAGTAATGTTCATGTAGATTATCTCTTTCTTTGAGTTGAATAGAAACTGCTCTGTGATATGGGCAAAATATGTATCAAACCATATAACTGGTCAGAAATGAAGAAAAAATATGTCATTATAAGGGTATCACTCTCTTTATAGGAAATAAAGGTAGAGAGGTTGATGACATAATGCAGACAAGAAATTGCACTTACATTCTGAGTGGCTTTCTCAGATAATCTCTGGAGGCTTTTTAAGAATTAAAACTTCTTAATAGCAACAACAAACTTCAGCTACTTTGGTTTAGATTTTAAAACAGAAGTTGATTTAGCATTTTAGATCTCTAGTGGAAATTGCTTCTACATTTATGAAAGGTGTTGTTAGAGGCAGGCATACCATAGGACCAAGAGCTGCTGATCCAGGCAAAGAGTTTTACAGTTTGCAGGAAGTCACAAAGATGCGTCCATAACAACTGCAGGAATTCACCAACCCAATCTGTGAGAGGTGGAAACGGGAATTTAAACACATGGTTATTAGTGTAGAGAGCGGTTTGCACAAGTATCTTGGAACTGTCCTTATCTATTCTTTTCGTTGTTATTGCTGCTATTTTTATAGAGCCCCAAGTGTAAGTGTCCAGAGTACCTCAAAGGTGATGTGAAACACAATGAAACAAAACACCTCTTGCAAATTCAACCTTGTGGTTATGATTTCAAGTATTACATCTGTTCTAACTAGCTCATAAGCAGATATGGAGCCTTATGTAATAAAATATCATAGGAGTTAGTTGCATTATTCTCAGTCTCACTAAAAATAACTGTACTTGACGGTTTGAGTAGCTTTTGTGAACACTGAATATTTTTAGGAGAACATGAAAATTAGAAGAGGCTTTCTAAATATTTCTTAGTAAAATTTACTTAACGAACAATAAGGAAAAAAGACACTTAGATAAAGATAGAATAAATAAATAAATAAATAGCTTGATGTTCACATTTGGATGAAGCAATTCTCTCACATTGATAGAATAAAAGCATAAATGTGGAGCATCTTAGGTGTTGGAATATTCAATTCTAATACATAGAATTCTCTATGCTTATGAGGTGGGGTGGAAGAGAAGGAGGAGGAGGAGGAGGAGGGGAAGAAGAGGAGGAGGAGGGAGGAGGAAGAGCAAAGACAATTATGGAAGTAAAGAATTGATATCAGTAAGAATTAGACAGAGAAATTTTATATTAACTTACCTTATAGGAGATGGAAACAGGACAATAATATTTAGTATATAAAATGTTATCTTATTTAAGCCTAATAATTTATAAAATAACGAATTAGACTATAATCACACTGAGGAGAGGGGCCCTAGTGATCTGCCAGCATAAAGTTCATCACAAAATAGGTAAAATTAGTGATTACCTAATGCTTGTCAAGGAACATGGGGATAATAACTTGCTGCTTAAATCCCTGCAAATCTAGTTATCTTTAGACTAAGCTTAAAGTTTCATGGTAAAGAATATTTTCAACAAACAGTGCTTACACAACTGGACATCTGCATTCAAGAGGATGAAGTTGTACACTTACCTCACACTATATATAAAAATGAACTCAAAATCAATCAAAGACCTAACTATAAGAGCAAAAACTATACAACTCTTAGAAGGAAACAGGTGTTCTTCATGACCTTGGATTAGGCAATGGTTTCTTAAATGTGACACCAATAGTAGAAGTAATATAAGAAATAGAATAGGTGAATTAGACTTCATCAAAATTCAAATGTTTTGTGTTTGTAAGATACCATAAAGGTGGTAAAAAGGCAACCTACAGAATGGGAGAAAAATTTTATTAGTAAAATATTTGATATTTTTACCTAGAATATATGAAGAATATTTATAACTCAATTATTTAAAAAAGACAGATAATATAATTTTTAAAAGTAGAAAGCATCTGAATAGACATTTCTCTAAAAAATATATACAAATGGATAGAACCCATGGACATGGCGAACCAGGTTATCAAGTGCAAGGCTGCAGTTGCCTGGGAGGCTGGAAAGCCTCTCTCCATAGAGTAGATAGAAGTGGCACTCCCAAAGGCTCATGAAGTTCGAATCAAGATTGTTGCCACTGTGGTTTGCCACACTGACACCTATATCCTGAGCAGAGCTGATCCTGAAGGTTGTTTTCCAGTGATCTCGGGAAATGAAGGTGCTGGAATTGTGCAAAGTGTTGGCGATGGAGTCACTAAGCTGAAGGCGGGTGAGGTGACACTGTCATCTCACTTTATATCCCACAGTGTGGAGAATGCAAATTTTGTCTAAATCCTAAAACTAACCTTTTCCAGAAGATAAGAGTCACACAAGGGAAAGGATTAGTGCCAGATGGTGCCAGCAGATTTACTTGCAAAGGAAAGACAATTTTACATTACATGGGAATCGGAACACTTTCTGAATACACAGTTGTGGCTGATAATCTCTGTTGCTAAAATAGATCCTCTAGCACCTTTGGATAAAGTTGGTCTCCTAGGTTGTGGCATTTCCACTGGTTATGGTCCTGCTGTGAACACTGCCAAGGTGGAGCCTGGCTCTGTTTGTGCCGTCTTTGGCCTGGGAGGAGTTGGATTGGGAGTTACCATGGGCTGCAAAGTGACTGGTGCATCGCAGATCATTGGTGTGGACATCAATAAAGATAAATTTGCAAGGGCCAAAGAGCTTGGAGCCACTGAATGTATTAGCCCTCAGGATTTGAGTAAACCAATCCAGGAAGTGCTCATTGAGATGATGAGCACTGATGGAGGAGTGGACTATTCCTTTGAATGTACTGGTAATGTGAAGATCATGAGAGCAGCACTTGAGGCATGTCGCCAGGGCTGGGGCATCAGTGTGGTGGTTGGAGTAGCTGCTTCAGGTGAAGAAATTGCCACTCATCCATTCCAGCTGGCAACAGGTCACACATGGAAAGGCATTGCCTTTGGAGGATGGAAGAGTATAGAAAGTGT
>NW_012101854.1:715375-718495 GCF_000951045.1 Mandrillus leucophaeus
TCCAACGTCATTAGCCATTAGGGAAATGCAAATCAAAACCACAACAAGATACTATTTCATATTCATGAGATTGACTAAAATTAAAAAGACAGATAATAACAAGTGTTGGTTAAGATGCGGAGAAAGTCTATTCCTCATATTGCTGGTGGGAATACAAAATGGTGCAGCCACTTTGCAAAACTATCTAGAAATTCATCCTAAGGTTAACATTTGAGTTAACATAGAGTTAACATTTGATCCAGCAATTCTACCTCTAGGTATATACCTAAGAGGAATGAAAATGTATGTCCACATGAAAACTTGGATATAAATACATATGGTGACATTATTCATAATAGCAAAAAAGGGGTAAATTCCCAGATATCCATCAATTTATGAATGAATAAATACAATGTCACATATCCACACAATAGAATAGTATCTGGCAATAAAAAGGAAGTATTGATATTTGCTACAACGTGGATGAATCTCAAAACTTTGTACTAAGTGAAAGAAGCTATCACAAAAGACCATATATTATTTCATTTATAAGAAATGTCCAGAAGAGCCAAATCTATAGAAACAGAAGGTAGATTAGTGCTTGCCTGATACTGGGGAGAAACGGAGAGTAACTGTTAAAGGACATGAAGTTCCTTTTTGCGATGATGACAATCACCCCAAATATTTTAAATTGACTTTGGTGATGTTTATACAACTCTGTAAATATACTAAAAACCACTGAATTGAATACTTTAAATTGTGAACTCTATGGTATGTGAATTATGTCTCAATTGTGCTATTCTAAAATAAAACAATGTAAATGTGTTTCAGATATTTCAACGACAGTCTGAATAGTTTCTTTTCCATGAGGAAAGAAAAACTAGATGCAAAGTATGAAGAGATTATCAAAAGATAGCATCCTAAAAATAGAAATGTCATGACAACTGAATTGCTCTAGGGAAAGTTTGCCATTTTTTCAAAAAGTAACATCATCTAACATGTTAATTTATTCTCCTTATTAAATAGGTTTATGATATAAACAAAGGCAATAAAAAATGTTTTATGACATTTATCTGTCTTAGCTAGGGTTTCATAAATTTTTCATTAACTATAAATAGGGCTGGCCAAATTGTTCAGAAGATGCAAAAAAGAATCTATCACCACTTGTAGAAAAAGTTCAAATGTAATGGTCTTCTGACTGGATCATAGAAATCATTTTAACATGCAATATGCATCACATTGGGAAACTTGGTGGAATTTAGGGGTCAAAACAAAACAAACAAGTGAAAAAGTTAGAAGAGCATGACAACAAGAACAAAGAAAATGATATAAATTGGCAGAGGCTGTAACAAACACAGAGGGGATAATTATAAAAGTTGTATAGCACCACCCACTAGACCAAAAAAAGAAAAGAAAAACCAAAAGGAAAAAAAAAAGTCTACTGCTACTGGCAAGCTATGAAACAATGAAGAAACATATTTTCCAACATACTCATATGCATGAAAGATAATAACACTATCCCATCTGTGATCTGTTATGTCATAATGCAATGTCATAGTTATTCTGGGTTTGGAGAGGGCTCCCTCAACAGATATACCTACAGCCTGCCCCACAACACATTCTCCTGAGGTAGAAGAAGTACATTAGAGCTCAAACGACATTCTTTTTCATATACAGCCATATACTGAAAAAGAAACAACAGATTGAAGTAAGTAGAAATGGAGATGTTAGTAGGTGATAAAGACCACAAAAATCACAAATTAACATTTATGTAATCATAAAGCATAATATAATGTAATTGGTTATAATATATTGATTGTATCTGACAACTGGGGACACTTTTACAGTTTTCAAAACGTTTCCAACTCCCTTATTAGATTCACTCTCACCTAAAAAGCAAAGCTGAGCATTTTACAAATAACACAAAGAAAGCTTAGAGAGTTCAATTATGCTTCTGATACTGGAGTGGGAGTACCCATGTATGAGGAATGATGCCAGTGGGAAATACAATGCCATATGAGGAAAACGGAAAGATGAAGCATTTTCTTAGAGCTTTACTTCTGCGTCAATACAAATAGAATCTTTTCTGGTTCAAGGAGTGTGCGCATGTGTGTGTGTGTGTTTGTGTGTTTATTATGTCATGCAATGTAATTTAGTGTTTAATAACAAATACATATGTATCACAATTTCAACTATTTTATATATATATATATATATTCCAACATATATATGTATTTCTCCAATTCCATCATGAGCTCCCAAGTCAAAGCAGCATGGTCTCCTAAAGCAGAGCCTCCTTAATCTCTTTCTTTCACTCTTGCTGCCTCCCATTTCAGTCTCTTTCCCATGTAGCAGGCAGAGTGATGTTCAACTTGTGAGTTAAATGAACGCACATCTCTGTTCAACATCATCCAATATCTTCCTATCTAACTCAGAGTCAAATCCAAAGTTCTTAAAATGACCTGAAGTTTTATACCATATGGATCTCTGATAATGTTGTGACCTCAGCTCCTATCCCTCAGTCCTCTCCAACCTCCAATTATGATCCTCATATATATCCTGAATGTTCCCACCTTGGTTCCTTGTCACCATTCCCTCTACCAAAAATACTCTTTCCCCTCATATCTACGTGGTTCTCTACCTCACTTTATCTGAAATGCTTTCCCTGAGCCCCCGTCTAAATACTAGACAGACAAAAACAATTCTTTAATTTGTTTTATTTATATGACTTAGAACTATCTGAAACAATCATTTATCTATATCTTATCCGTGTCTGTCTCCACTGCTAGAGATAAGCTTCATGTGGGCAGGCCTTTGGTCTCTTTTGTTCACTGCTTTATCCTCAAAGCTTAAAATTATTCTTGAAACAAACTGGCAGCAAATACATTTTTATTAAATGAATGAGTGACAAGCAATAATAACAATACAAAATGATAGGAATTATATCTCTTATTCTGCTTCTCACAACAACACTCATTGGTAGAAATATTTAATCTCATTTTTACAGCCAAACAAATTTAGGCTCAGAAAAGTTAGGTTGTACACCTAACAACTCAGAGCTCTATAGCTCAATTTTTACTTAGATTTGAATCTGATATCACTGACACCTGTTTTCAAGTCATTTCTTTAAGCCCTGAGGTT
>NW_012101854.1:718545-721759 GCF_000951045.1 Mandrillus leucophaeus
AAAAAAAAAAGTCTACTGCTACTGGCAAGCTATGAAACAATGAAGAAACATATTTTCCAACATACTCATATGCATGAAAGATAATAACACTATCCCATCTGTGATCTGTTATGTCATAATGCAATGTCATAGTTATTCTGGGTTTGGAGAGGGCTCCCTCAACAGATATACCTACAGCCTGCCCCACAACACATTCTCCTGAGGTAGAAGAAGTACATTAGAGCTCAAACGACATTCTTTTTCATATACAGCCATATACTGAAAAAGAAACAACAGATTGAAGTAAGTAGAAATGGAGATGTTAGTAGGTGATAAAGACCACAAAAATCACAAATTAACATTTATGTAATCATAAAGCATAATATAATGTAATTGGTTATAATATATTGATTGTACCTGACAACTGGGGACACTTTTACAGTTTTCAAAACGTTTCCAACTCCCTTATTAGATTCACTCTCACCTAAAAAGCAAAGCTGAGCATTTTACAAATAACACAAAGAAAGCTTAGAGAGTTCAATTATGCTTCTGATACTGGAGTGGGAGTACCCATGTATGAGGAATGATGCCAGTGGGAAATACAATGCCATATGAGGAAAACGGAAAGATGAAGCATTTTCTTAGAGCTTTACTTCTGCGTCAATACAAATAGAATCTTTTCTGGTTCAAGGAGTGTGCGCATGTGTGTGTGTGTGTTTGTGTGTTTATTATGTCATGCAATGTAATTTAGTGTTTAATAACAAATACATATGTATCACAATTTCAACTATTTTATATATATATATATATATTCCAACATATATATGTATTTCTCCAATTCCATCATGAGCTCCCAAGTCAAAGCAGCATGGTCTCCTAAAGCAGAGCCTCCTTAATCTCTTTCTTTCACTCTTGCTGCCTCCCATTTCAGTCTCTTTCCCATGTAGCAGGCAGAGTGATGTTCAACTTGTGAGTTAAATGAACGCACATCTCTGTTCAACATCATCCAATATCTTCCTATCTAACTCAGAGTCAAATCCAAAGTTCTTAAAATGACCTGAAGTTTTATACCATATGGATCTCTGATAATGTTGTGACCTCAGCTCCTATCCCTCAGTCCTCTCCAACCTCCAATTATGATCCTCATATATATCCTGAATGTTCCCACCTTGGTTCCTTGTCACCATTCCCTCTACCAAAAATACTCTTTCCCCTCATATCTACGTGGTTCTCTACCTCACTTTATCTGAAATGCTTTCCCTGAGCCCCCGTCTAAATACTAGACAGACAAAAACAATTCTTTAATTTGTTTTATTTATATGACTTAGAACTATCTGAAACAATCATTTATCTATATCTTATCCGTGTCTGTCTCCACTGCTAGAGATAAGCTTCATGTGGGCAGGCCTTTGGTCTCTTTTGTTCACTGCTTTATCCTCAAAGCTTAAAATTATTCTTGAAACAAACTGGCAGCAAATACATTTTTATTAAATGAATGAGTGACAAGCAATAATAACAATACAAAATGATAGGAATTATATCTCTTATTCTGCTTCTCACAACAACACTCATTGGTAGAAATATTTAATCTCATTTTTACAGCCAAACAAATTTAGGCTCAGAAAAGTTAGGTTGTACACCTAACAACTCAGAGCTCTATAGCTCAATTTTTACTTAGATTTGAATCTGATATCACTGACACCTGTTTTCAAGTCATTTCTTTAAGCCCTGAGGTTCCTTGGAGGTTCCCTGTGGGCTGCTGTCATCCTTAAGCAAAGGGCTAGCTGTGGGGTTTCAGGTTCCATGGTCACCATTTCAATCAAGTGTCTGATTCTTCTTTAAGATATGAAGGCTTCATATAAGATTTCATTTAAAGTACTTTTTTAAAGTATTGTTTCCGAGACCTATAGAAAGAGGTGATGTTGTATATGGCGTTACATAGTGTGTGGTACAAAAATACATATAAATGAGTGATTTACTAGGTAATTGGCATGTTTATTTGGTACCTCCAATGAGGAAAAGAGTAAACCTTTTCTTCTTTGTTTTTCTTCCCCTCCAGTGAGTGTTCATTGTGTAAAACACTGCACTTGGTGCTATGGAAGATGCAGAGTTGAATAAAACACGCTCTCTTGAGTACTTACATACAAACTAGAAATGTAAAATAAATTGTTAGATATTGCATTTACATTTTGTGATATATCTCAGAAGAATTTAACTTGAAATCAGGATATGGAAATCTTAACTTCCTAGAGCACAATCTGAAAGTCAGAGAAAATTTAAGATTTTCAGAACTAAAATATCTGATATATAATCAGTGCATGAGAGTTCATATTTATACCTGGAAGAGGCCCTCATTCCGTCTCTTAGCGTCTGCTGATCGACACCTCACACACACTTGAAACATGTTTCTATCTTTTCTTCCTCCATTCTTTCCTTTTTCTAAGATTTCAGCATAATGGAAGCAATTAAAAGTGGGGAGAAGACAGCTAAATTAAGCTCCTACACATGAGTGGAATATAAGAGCTGATAACCTGGCAATGAGAAAGCTGGGAAAAAGAAAAAGAAAAAAAAAAAAAAAAAACCTTGACCAATGAGCATCCATACCATCACAATATACAGGAAAATATGTTCACATCTCTCTTTGCAGATAGAGAGTTAATAGTTAATAACATGTTTTACTAAGTGTTAGAATTTAAATGAGAAATCTCAATATTTGACAAATATCTTCACAAGACAACTTTTTTTTGACAAATATAGATAAGTGGGATGTCATAGTTTTGTGGGCATGTAGGAGTGTGTATATTCCACTAATAAATTCCATCCTTCGATGAGCTATTTCAAATGAATAAAACAGTTTATTATACATAGCTGTAACATATAGCACTACATTATAATTCTTTCATGCATGATTTTATTACTTTTACTTTCATGTTTACCGTGTAACGTTGTAAAATAATAGTCTTGTTAAGATAATGAATGTTGAATTACAGTGGAAATCCAATTGAATTACTGGTGACATTCACATTAATACTAAATGAGTTCACTGTGATTAATGCTGTTAAATAGATACTAGAGGAATTAATATTGATTAGACAATTATTTTAAAGTGTTACTGTTTATTGCAATTTATACCAACTTCTTTTTTGAGTAAACCTTCCTTTATTGATGGCATCTAGTGCAAACTGTGCAATCATCTGAGGAGCCTGGATGATGGGCACACAGTTTTGTGTTGTGT
>NW_012101854.1:721809-724162 GCF_000951045.1 Mandrillus leucophaeus
TCCACTAATAAATTCCATCCTTCGATGAGCTATTTCAAATGAATAAAACAGTTTATTATACATAGCTGTAACATATAGCACTACATTATAATTCTTTCATGCATGATTTTATTACTTTTACTTTCATGTTTACCGTGTAACGTTGTAAAATAATAGTCTTGTTAAGATAATGAATGTTGAATTAGAGTGGAAATCCAATTGAATTACTGGTGACATTCACATTAATACTAAATGAGTTCACTGTGATTAATGCTGTTAAATAGATACTAGAGGAATTAATATTGATTAGACAATTATTTTAAAGTGTTACTGTTTATTGCAATTTATACCAACTTCTTTTTTGAGTAAACCTTCCTTTATTGATGGCATCTAGTGCAAACTGTGCAATCATCTGAGGAGCCTGGATGATGGGCACACAGTTTTGTGTTGTGTTGTGTTGTGTTGTGTGTTGTTTGTTGCATTTGAAATGGCAAAATGTGAAACTTTCTTTTGCTCTGACCTCTTTAGTGATGGCCTACTTATGCTCCCTAAACATCCCAATGTCTTTTTTTTTAACAAGTTCTGAATCACTGCCTGTAACTTTTCCCAGATTCGGTGTGACCCTGAATTGTATGTGTGAGAAGACCTACCTGTTCTTTAAGACCAAATGGGTTCAGTCACCCATTTGGCACATTTGTAAACCACCCAGTTAAACTTAGTTACTGTATAGTACTTTATAAGTGCTAGAAGACTTGCATATCATTTGAGATTTAAGATATGATATGCTAATATGATGTTCACATTTTAATATATATTTATATAAATATATCACACATAAATATTTTCAGCAATAGGTGTTTTTATATAACATGGTCTACTTTTATGGCAATTGTTAAACAACTTGTACTTATATTATATAGGCACATTCAGATCACTTCCCAAAGAAGGTAGAAAACACTTATTTCTGTTCTTGTCATGTATCTGTGAGACTGTCTTGTGGGAACGGAGAGAATGAGAATCAATTTAAGCTCCACCCTTCTGATCTTTGGACAGAAAATTGTGAGGATCAAATGTATATCTGAACCTCAGGATCTTTTGTGAAAATATGTAATAAATAATCTTGTCAGGTAGTTACACAAGAATTGTGCAGATCTTTTGAAAATAAATTAAATAAATTAATGAGAATACAACTATGAAAGCTAATTTTTTTTTTTTTTTTTGAGACAGACTCTTGCTCTCCTACCTAGGCTGGAGTGCAATGGCACGACCTCGGCACACTGCAACCTCTGCTTCCTGAGTTCAAGAGATTCATCTGCCTCAGCCTCCTGAGTAGCTGGGGTTACAGGCATCTGCCACCATGCCCGGCTATTTTTTTTTTTTTTTTTTGGTATTTTTAGTAGAGACGGGGTTTCTCCATGTTGTCCAAGCTGGTCTCGAACGCCTGACCTCATGATCCACCTGCCTCAGCCTCCCAAAGTGCTGGGATTACAGGTGTGGGCCACCGCACCCAGCCACTAAAATATTTTTATGCAGAAACAGCTCGTTATATATGTCAGCTGAAAATTCTCTTCTTAATAAAACTTGTGAGCAAATTTTCTCCATCAGATCCCGATACCAGGGAAGGGTTTCCTGAATCGTATAAGGAGAGCATTGAGGGAGGCTTACCTTCTGTAGTCTACCAGTCAGAGTTCAAAAACGATTTTATGTATATACGTACATACACACACACACACACACACATATAGACACATACAAATAACACAAAAACACATAACATATACACGTGAACACATATATAAACATATATGCATATTTACAGATACTATATATTTTTTAGGAATTATCTCATGTGGTTGTGAAATTTGTAGGGTAGGCTAGCAGGCAGGAGTTGACCCTTTAGGGTTGAAGCAGAATTTTTTCTCAGGGAAATCTCAGCGTTTTTTCTTAAGGCCTTCAATTGATTGGATAAGGCCCATACATACCATCAAAGGGTAATCTCCTTTACTAAAGGTGAACTGATTGTCGATTTTTGCCATATCTATAACATATCTAAACAACAACATCCAAATTAGTGTGTGATTGAATGGGAACTGTAGCCTAGGTAAGCAGACAGATAAAACTAACTATCACACCTGAAAGGGCAGTATATCTGAATGGTATAGAAGTCTCTTCTTTTATTTTCTTTTCTCTTTCTTCCTTTCTCTCTTCTCTCTTTCTCTCTTTCCTCTTTCTCTCTTTCTCTCTTCTCTCTCTTTCTCTCTTCTCTCTCTTCTCTCTCCTTCCTTCCTTTCTTCTATCTCCTTCCTTCCTACCTTCCTTCCTTCCTTCTTTCCTTCCTTCCTTTCCTCTTTCTATCTCCTTCCTTCCTTCCTTC
>NW_012101854.1:724359-764054 GCF_000951045.1 Mandrillus leucophaeus
TTTTTCTGTTTTAACATTTTTAAAGTTTTCATTTTTAACATCTTTTTGTAGAAATTAAGGTATTGATTTTGGCAACCTGGCTTTTGCCAAACAGGATACTTTTTCTTAGCAACAGATATGTATATTTTTCAAGATAATTATTTGCCTGTCTTAGCAACTATTTTTTCACTTTGATCAACGTTGCCTTGATTTTTCTGCCACAAATAGTATGTCATTCATTTCAAATATTGTAAAGAAAAGACAAGTTACTGTTTAACTTCTTTATCTCATTAACATCACAACAAGTGCTAGTAATAATGGTAGATATGTATGATAATCAAATGATGAATAATCTATATAAGAAACAGATAAGAGATACTCTGATATGATGAACATGAGAATAATTCTGGATGCCTAAGATAATTAGAGCCAACAATTAATTGGTATCTTTATAGTCATATTTGGGGCTTTAGGATCTTTCTTATAAATGTTTGAAAGCCAGAGAACTTTGCTTACCAAAATATATTCTCAGGAAAAGCTGTAGACTGATTTACATTTTTTATTGATTTTCTTTTTCTCCAGGCTTTAATAGATTTACTGAAATTAACTATGTTTCCCAACATCACAGAGTTGGTCTAGAAATTTCTGAAATATTCTTACTGTTCTCAGAGGAAAAAATGCAATCACTCACTCAAATGCTTGTGTCCATGTATAATTCCTCAATTTAACTCCAAGAATTGTTTAGTGAATTTCCATAGATCCCATGGTTTATTGCATTTTTCTAGCCAGGAGTATATTTAAACTGAAAGTAATCTGTCTTGGTGCCACAACAGAAAACTGTTATTTCCCTTGTCTTTGCACGATCATGATGCAGTGAATAAAAAGATTTTTTAAAAAGAGAGAACTATAAACGGCAAAACCCAAAAGGGAATGCCTTCAGGCTTTACACCATAATAGGAACATCTATAGAAAGAAGCCATTCAAAGATTATGCTCAATTTCGATAAAAATAACTAGCATTGGGAAGTGGAAAAATTTGTAATGCATCTCTAAGATTTGGATTATGTCATAAGTAAAGGTTATAAAATATATAAAATCAGTATCAGTCTAGTCCACAAGAGAATAATATTTACAACTTTTTAATAAAGAATAAACTGAAGAACATTGAAGCAAGCCTGCTTCCTTTGAAAGCAGGATTCTTATCTCCAAAGCATAACTGCTTTTTTTTTTTTTTACAAATCTTATAATATCTTCCACGGCACATGTGCAATAGCTGATTTTAAAAGATACATAGCATTATGTGACTGAGTATCTTTGGGAAAAATCCAGCTCTTAAAGTTAAAATATATTTTGAGGCTTATCAGGTGATATTTATGGCATATCTTGTTAGAGGGGGAAATTATCATTGCTTCCATTAGTGATTAGTACACCAAAAGTTAAACCTTTTATGCCTTAAAGAATTCATTCTGTTATCATTAGCTTATTATTATTTCATCCTCTTCCTTTAGTATTATCAGTACACTGACTACTTTCATTTCATCAAGTTAATGCACCAGATGCTAGTGCAATATTTCCCCTCATTATTGCGTAAATTAGAATGTTTCCTCAAACATCTTGGTAAGTGAGTGAGTCAAAAAGAAAGTTTCTCTCATTTTCTGACTAGTTCTTTCTTCAAGAATAGGTGGATGAAGATTTGCACCATTTGTTTATTATTATTGTTATTATTATTTTGCTAATTAGGCAAAGTTGTGCTTTGCCAATAATGCATATAATATCACTATTACAAAAACTTTTTTTTTTTTTGGAGGGGGCATGATACAGACTATTCTGCTCCCTTTCCTATAAAAAAGTTGTCTCTGCCATGATGTGCCTCAAGACTTCTCTCACGTCTACAGTAGACTGTATTCTTTAGACAAAATAAGCTTTCCATTCTCCTTGAAAATTCTTGTTCTGGAGTATTTGACTTCATTATTAATCATGTTTAGCCTTTTTAAATTTTATTATTGGTAATAAATAACAGGAATGTGTTCAGGATAACAGGTAATATCACCCTCAAAACAACCATTGCATGAAATGGTTGTTTTGTCACCTGGTATGTTGTTAAGTCAGCTTGTATGAGGATATTCTTGCTAATATTTCCAGTCCAGTTCTTCTTTGGATAGATGTAAAAAGCGGATTTTGTACACTTAGTTGTGTTTCTCACATAGTTTATAAACATGTGTAGGGATATTTAAAAAATAGAACCCAGTGTCTAAGAACCTACAGTTGTTGACATGGATTACATACATTTTTATTTTTCAAGTAAAATAACTCTCATTAACACAGCTTATGAGGCCTATCATTAACTGACTCCTGCCTCTGCCTTCAGTCTCTGCTCCTACTTTCACCACTTCCCATCCACTACTCTGTGTTTTCCGGTCACACAGACTCACTTGCAGTTCCTGAAGTCTCCAGGCTCTCTCTGCATTCTGGTCTGTGTATATACCATTCTTTCTGAATGTAACATTCCTTTCCGTCCTTCCTTGGCATTCTTAGGTGTAAGCATAGAAGTAGCTTCCTTAGAAGAGTGTTCCTTGTCCTCTCAAATCTGGGTTAATTGAGTCACCTTGGTCTTTCTGGCTCCTTTTGTACCCACTTGGGTTATGGTACTAATCACATTAAATTGGAACTGCCCGTGTGCCTTTATGGTTGGCCCCTCTATTCTTAGCACTTAGCATAGGGCCAAAGACATTGTAGGTAAGATGGGAAAGAATCATTGATTGGATGAATGAATAGTCTTTGCTTTGTAGTGGACTATAATGCTACACACATGAGCAGATAATGCCCTTTTGCTCTATTATTATAACAAAATACATTCTCATTTCCATCCACTTCTTAATTTGATGTGTTATCTAAAAGTATTTTGAAGCCATGGTTATGAGAGGTCACACCCTAGTCAATGCTGAGCATTGATTTAAAAGTACTCTTAGTAAAATGTGTTCAGAAGCACATAGTAATATTTTTGGAAAGATTTTTCTTCTTCTCTTTTATCCAATTAATGAAGCATTTGTATCCATGGTACCCCTGCTGTTAAGTGGTTAGCTTTCTTCTTTAGCTTTAGTTAAGTGTCTTCAGTTAAAGAAGTCTTTAAAAATTTGTTTTTAATCACAAACAAGTGAAAAATGCCTAAATTCCTTCGAGGTGTCTTTCTAAGTTTTCCGATTATATTTAAACAAAACAGATAGTCGAAGCCTTGGCCCATTCTTTCTTGGACTTGGCCTCTTGAAATGCTTCCTGAAATTTCTAGTCACCATTTACCAGGAAGTACCTGACTGTAAAAATAGAGGTTTCACATCTAAACATTTATTACATGAAAGGAAACTGCTACTCACATTGAACTTAGCTAAAATACTGTTAGCAGAAGTTAATCTGCAGAAGAAGCCCTTCTAATTAGATACTGAAAGCAATCTACAAAGACGTTCACAAACTATTTCTGAGAGTAAATTGCTTTGTATTGCTCAGTTTTATATGTTTTGCCATACTCATAAGCATGCGGATTCTATAGTTCTTTCTTCCAAGAAAAAAAAATCTAATTGAATACTGTGGCATTGCTCTATTGCTTGCAAACTCTGAACTTTGTGATCCTTCGGTGGATGCAAAGCAATTCTTTATCAATGAATAGTACCAAGTATCAAGATAAACAAAATATTCTATGTATTCTGCATTCTAACACTACTCAGGTAGGATGAGAAGCTTGAACATTACATTTTAAGATCACTAACAATTGTGTATGGTATTGACATGATAAATTAGTTGCTTAGGTTTTTTTTTAAGAAATACACTTTGAAGTGAGACCATAACCAAGTTTGAGTTACATATTTCCCTTGACTGTACCCAATACACACTCAAATCATATAAAATTATACAACAAAATGCTTAAGATGAATTTGGCTGTATCTTCAGATGAAAATAAATGAAAACTACCCAGATGTGGCTTCTAAATAATCCATGTGTTCTCTGTTCTGGCAATGCCAATATCTTTTAGGAATTTATAATAGCGTATTCCTTAAGTTAAATACTTCAAGTTGTAAATCGTGAAGCTAAAATTCATTATTCCACACTCAGATACATCTTTGCATCATTTATAACCGATCTCTTCTGAGAAGCTCTTATGTATTTGATAAACCATGCACTTCAGTGGTTTATTTTATTTTATTTTATTCTATTTTTATAACTTTTTTTTCTCTGCTAATTGTCTTGAAACATTGATTTATTCTTGCTTTCTTGACTTTCTTACTACTCTCTTCTCATTAATGGCTCCAATTTTGGATTTTTGTTCTTTATCATCTTTAACCTTTCTAAAAATTTGGCCCTGTGGATCACCCCTTGACTTCAATAACACTACTTTCTCTCGATTTTCTTATTTTACCTTACTGGCATTCCTTTGTTCATATTCTTCTGAATCGCAGGGATTCTCAAAGGTTTTATTCCACTTTCTTTTTTTGTCATGCCCTGATTCCATTTAGACTAGACCATCATTTAATCAAAACAAATGTAAGAAATAATGTAAGTTCACAGGGGCAAGCCTGAAAAGTGTTAAACAGGTTGTCTAGGCCCCAACCACATTTCTGGACTCAGAATAGAACTGAGAAGTTTTATTTGGACTCAGAAATCTCAATAGAGCATTACAGTGCTCATCAGAAGCAGATCCAGAGACTCTGCTACAAAGCGCTAAGGACACACGCCATATTTGACACCAAGCTGACAGCATTAACACTAATCTCAGATCCCATGCTAACACATATGAGATTATGACAGGCTGCCAACCATACTCAAGACTAATGCAAAATTTAATTAGGACTGAGTTTGCTGGCTGAAAATATAATAACATAGGGTCAGGATGATGTGAAAGCTTAGACTTCTGCGAACACACTCCATTTTGTCTATGACCTTTCAAGATTACTTTAGTTATCTATTATCATGTAACAAACCACTAACTCTTAGCGATAAAACAAAATAGCTATTTTTGTCTCTCATTTTCCTGTGCTTTGACTTGAATCAGCTGGGTGGTTATTTTGCTCTATGTGATTTCAGCTGGCACTACAATCACCTGCCGGGAAGCTCCACTGGACTGGGATATCTTGTGACGAGTAGTTGGTGCTGGCACTCTGTGAGTAGCTCAGCTGGGTCTAACAATAAGAGTGTGACAGTTCCCCTCCACATATTCTTTGATGGAGTGAGGCCTTCTCATAGCATGGCAGCTGGTTTCCAGGAGAAAGTGTTTTAAGAGTGCCAATGCAGAATCTAGATCTCTTCAGACGCAAGCTCAAAGTTACAAAAGGTAATTTTTTTGCTTCATTCTCAGACTTCATTTCTCAATGGAAGAAGTGATAAGAAATTTATAGTCACCTTTAATCCACTATGTATACATAGCAGAGAATTCAATATCCTGGGACTATCATCTAAACATTTTATTTTTATATTTTCAGATTGGACTAAATTATATAATAAAAACATTTTGGGGGAGGCACATGACACTGATGAATTATTGAACAGATTGTAAATTAAAATCATGTTGCTTTAATATATATGTGTGTGTGTGTGTGTGTGTGTGTGTGTGTATGTACATCTGTTGCTTGTTATAAGTATGCTGTACTTCCTTCTTTATTTTTAAATGTATGCTGGATCAATAAGTTGTGCTTCTTTCCAAAAATCATTTGTGCTGAATTTTTGGCAAAGCTAATTATCACTGAGCTGACATTATCAAGTTAATGGTATGAATAATGTAAATTCACAAGGACAAGCCTGAATATATATGCATTAACTATAATATATAATATACATCAAATTTATTAGCGATCTTGTAAAAGGTATTTTCTATCCTAATAGCTATAATTCTTAGAACACTGAAATATGAGTAAGTTTTTCAAAGATATCTAAAAAGATAATGCAAAACAAAAATGAAATTTACATATTTTAATTTTCAAGACTATTACTCTTTTGTTATCATTATTATATTACTATCATTTCTTCCTGCCTCATGGCTAATGTAATTAATTAGTCATTTTAGACATTAAAGGGTATATAAGTTTTAAATAACATGTAAAGTACATTTCTATGGAAAGTACACAAATTCTTAAAAGATAAGGAAGAAATTCACATTTCCATAGATCATTTTCTTGTTTTTAAAAGTTCTTTTTAAAATATTTGTGTACATTTAGGGAGTACAAGGACCGTTTTGTTACATGGATATATTGCTTAGTGGTGAAGTCTGGGCTTTTAGTGGTGCCATCAGCCAAAGAGTGTAAATTGTATCCATTAGGTAATTTCTCATTCCTCAGCACCCCCCCTACCCTTGCATCCTTATGAGTCTCCAATGCCTATTATTCTATACTCTATGTCCAAGCTTACACATTATTTAACTCCCACTTGTAAGTGGGAACATGCAGTATTTGACTTCCTGTTTCTGAGTTATTTTACGTAAGATAATGGCTTGCAGTTCCATCTAGGTTGCTGCAAAACACATGATTTTTTATGACTGAATACTATTCCATTGTATGTGATGTGTATATCTATCACATAAAATGTAGTAGTAGATATAGATATAGATATAGATATAGATATAGATATAGATATAGATATATACATTGTCTTTATCCAATCATCTGTTGTTGGACACTTAGGTTGATTTCATATCTTTGTTACTGTGAATAGTGCTGCTGTTAACATATCAGTGCAGATATCTTTTTAATATGGTTTATTTTCTTTAGGTTAGATACCCAGTAGCAGGGTTGCTGGGTCAAATGGTAGGTCTATTTTTTGAGAACTATCTTTCCTGTTTCCCATAGAGTATTACTAATTTACATCCCCACCAACAGTGTATAAGCATTACCTTTTCTCTACATCCTCACCACCATCTGTTAGCTTTTGACTTTTTAGCAATAGCCATTCTGACTGTGTAAGATGGTATTGTAGTTTTAATTTTCATTTCTCTGATGAAAATTAATGTTGGGCATTTTTTCTTATGCCTGTTAGCCATTTGTATGTCTTCTTTTGAAAAATGCCTATTCACGTCCTTTTTCACTTGTTAGAGGGATTATTTTTATTTGTTTATTGTTGAGTTCTTTGAGTTCTTTGTAGATTCTCTATATTAGTCTTTTGTCAGATGCATAGTTTGCGCTATTTTCTCCCATGCCACAGGTTGTCTGTTCACTTGATGTATTATTTATTTTGCTGTGCAGAAGCTTTTTAGTTTAATTAAATCCCATTTGCCTCTTTTTGTTTTTGTTGCATTTTCTTTTGAAGTCTTAGTAATGAATGATTTGCCAAGAAAAAATGTCCAAAAGAGTTTTACTAGGTTTTCTCTATTATTTTTACAGTTTCAGGTCTTATATTTAAGTCTGTAACCCACAGTAAGTTAATTTTTCCCCAAAATCTTCAACCTCTTCATTGAGAACACCTTGAGCTAATTCTGCATATGGTAAGATGTAGAGGTCCAGTCTCATTCTTCTGCATATGGCAATCCAATTATGTCAGCACCATTTATTGAATAGGATGTCCTTTCCCCAGTGCATGTTTTTGCCAACTTTGTTAAAGATCAAGTGGCTGTAGGTGTGCTGCTTTATTTCTTAGTTCTCTATTCTGTTTCATTGATCTGTGTGTATATTTCTATACCAGTGGCATGTTTTTTTGGTTATGCTAGCCTTTTAGTATAAAGTCAGGTAATATAATGCCTCCAGCTTTGTTCTTTTTACTTAGGATTTCTTTTGGTTACTTAGGCTCCTTTTTCCTTCCATGTGAAGTTTAGCATTGTTTTTACTAGTTCTGTGAAAAAAATGTAGTTGGGATTTTGATAGGAACTGAATTGAATCTGTAGATTGTTTTGGGTAGTATGGTAATTTTAACAATATTGTTTGTCTGGATCAATAAACATGGGATGTTTTTTCATTTATTTGTGGCATCTATAATTTTTTTCATCACTGTTTTCTAGTTTTCCTCGTAGAGATCTTTCACCTCTTTAGTTAAATACATTCCTGAGATTTTTTTTTTTTTTTTGTAACCATGTAAATGGGATTGACATCTTGATTTGGTTCTCAACTTGATTGTTATTGGTATTTAGAAATGTTACTGATCAACAAACTAGGCATAGAATGATGTACCTCAAAATAATAAAAGCCATATATGGTGAACCCATAGCCAGCATCACTCTGAATGGGGAAAATTGAAAACATACCCCTAAGAACTGGATCAAGACAAGAATACCCAATATTATCACTTCTATTCAACTGAATACTAGAAATCCTTGCCAGGGAAACCAGGCAAGGGGAAGAAATGAACGGCATTCAGATAGGCAAACATGAAATCAAACAAGCTCTGTTTGCTGATGATATAATCCTATACCTAGAAAACCTTAAAGACCTCTCTGAAATACTCCTAGATTTGATAAATGAATTCAGTAAAGCTTCAGGATACCAAATAAATACACAAAAATCAATTCTACCAATCATTTTTACCATTTAAAATTCCTTTAAAGCATAAATTTTGATTTAGATTTAAATTCTGTTTCTCATTTATGAATCTTTGAATTAATGAGGAAATTGAAATCAAGAAGACAGTCTTCAAGCTATGAAATGACTTCTTTAATTGACTATTTCCTTTTATAATGGATTGAGGAGAATTAGTCTTTCCATGAAGTTGTCTGAGAAGGAAAAGCAGCTTCCGCCTCTTTTGTGTGTGTGTGTGTGTGTGTTCTCATCACAGCCATACCTAAATGGTTCTTGTACATTTAGATTTAAATGAGTATTAGAGCTGAGTTAATTTTTGTAACACTATTGATTATTCAACTGGGAGGGAAGTCAATTTCTAAGTGACTCAAATTTTCATTGTTATTTTTAGATTTCCACAGTATTATTAATACAATAGTGGCATATGAACTCATAATAAAGATCTATTTTCTGAAATAAATTAAAATAAAACTAAGGTTTTCAAAGACATTTTTTTGAATACTTTAAGCCCTAAGACATTATTTTTTTAGTTAAAGAACAACCTTAGTAAACTCAAATGAATGAAAGAAACTTCATAAAATAATGTTAGATTGATTGTAGTTTTGAATGTTTTTCATATTTGAAGGCAACCAATTGACCAGAACTAATGACAATCCCAAAATATACCTGCTCTTACAAGCCTTTGTGATTTAAGACAATTTAATCACTTTTCCTTTGTGTGTGTATGTGTGTGTGTGTGTGTGTGTGTAGCTATATGGATTGCTATGTAGATAGCGAGATACTTTATCCTTTAAACTGTGTTGTCCTTTTGTATCCTCCACTGTCTGGTAAGCTAGTTTAGTGTTTAATAGCAGCATAGTCTCTATGTATTGTTATAAATAATTCACTGGAATCTCTAAAGTTAAAATATCAGGGCTACATGGCACAAGAGATTGGTATAATCCAAAATAGGGAAAGCTTATATTTTATGACTATTATGACTAGCTTTGAGCAGTGAAAAAATAAATTTAATTAGCATTACAAAAATGCAACCCCTGTGGTTTACCTTGAATTGTGCATATGACAAAACATCTCAGCCAATTAACCTGGGTGTGGCAGATACAGGGCATGCCATACGACAATGTATGAAAGAATGCTGCCCTATTTATAATTGTCTAGTAGATGATGTCTAGAATTCTAAGCATAACAATAATTATTAAATATGCTTGAATGAAACGAAAATACTTTGTAGCCAGTATATATCACCATTCTTTTCTTTTAAAAATAAGATTCTTCTTGTCATATACTCTGTACCTAGATTGTATTCTGTTCATAGACACTTTGAATTTTCAACCTGTGTTGTTTTGGAATCCAGATGCTTCATTTGTCAGTTTTAAACTCTAATTTTTATCCAACTCTTATTACTTTAAAAAATGCTTGGAGTTGTCAAAAAGTTAGTTTAGTAAGTGGTAGTATTTGTTAGAGTGCTAGATGAACAACCAGTTGACCACGACCTAATATATAGTTAAATTTGTGAAAATATTAAAATTAGTAATTTTAGTAAAAAGATTTTTTAAGTAACTTGTAAAGATCCCTGTTATGTATAACTGCAATAATTAGCCAAGACACTTTATGTCTAGAGAAGCTGGAACTAATTGCCTTGTTCCATGTATTCTCAAATATTAAGGAATTTTTCAGCTCCATATAAACACACACACACATATTCACACAAATCACAGCTTTCAAGGATTTGCCTTTTGTCTGTCAGACTGAAGTATCTTATACAAAAGGGTAAACTTCATATAAATACACAACTACATAAATGTATCAACATGTAGAAAAAAACATTAATACTTTAGTTCTAATATTCCTTTAGATATATATTTTAGGCCAATATATCCAGAGTTAGCACTATTCATTTTTAATGACTAGAAATGCAGTACAACTGTGAAAAGTACGTTTCTAGCACTTTGACTTAGCAACATCTTCACCGCCTCACATGGCAGACAAAACTGACATAAAAAACAGTAAATTGTCTGTACATACATTTCCACTGAAAAACCGGTTTTACAGCTACATCTGGACGCATGTGCAATTCAACAACCCTGATATAAGACATTAAACGCATATGAGATAATTTCTAACTTGAATTTTTTTTTGTTTTTTTTTGTTTTTTTTTTTTTGAGACAGAGTCTTGCTCTGCCGCCCAGGATAGAGTGTAGTGGTTCGATCTCGGCTCACCGCAACCTCCACCTCCCAGGTTCAAGCAGTTCTTCTGCCTCAGCCTCCCGA
Source organism: Mandrillus leucophaeus (assembly GCF_000951045.1). Lineage (NCBI taxonomy): Eukaryota > Metazoa > Chordata > Mammalia > Primates > Cercopithecidae > Mandrillus > Mandrillus leucophaeus. The sequence goes on from NW_012101854.1 coordinate 735,092, forward strand.
GCAGCTGGGACTACAGGCGCACACCGCCATACCTGGCTAATTTTTTGTGTTTTAGTAGAGATGGGGTTTCACCGTGTTGCCCAGGCTGATTGCGAACTCCTGAGCTCAGGTAATCCGCCCGCTTCAGCCTTCCAAAGTGCTGGGATTCCAGACGTGAGCCAGAATTTTTTAAATATACAATCGTTTTGCACTATCTTTATTATATCACTCTAGCACTTTATATTTGTATAGGACTTAAAAGAATAGACTATCACATGCATTGGATTAAATTATTGTAATTAAATAAGAAATTTTATGTTATTCTAACTTCATTGTTGTTGAAATGTTACTTACATCTTTTAAATCATCATGTAATTACAAAAATTCTTTCTCTTAAACTTAATTTTTAGCTAGTTCAGGGACTTCAGTCAGTTTTCGCTAATTTGGATTGAATTGACTGGATTTATACGAACAGGCGGTTGTCCTAGGGCAGTCTAAGAATGATTGAGACAAAAATGTCAAATGGAGTGTTCAGCAAGATAGAGTGTGCTTAGCAGTCAGTGGCCAGAGGACTGGAGTTCAGTATCCATGAAGATTCACTAAAGGCAGGAAGCAACGTTAGATTCTGAGCTTTGACTATTTTGTGGCAACAAGTAGATGATCCACTGTGATAGAGTTCGGAGCTAGCGCACGCAGGTCAGAAGCAGGAAAGACAAAGCAGAAGCATAAACAGAAAAATGTCCCAGTGAATTGACTATTCAATTTCTATTTTCAAGGTTCTCAGACCAACTGGGAAGCAGCTTGCAAATCTTTAGTATTTAAGCAAAGTTAACAAGGACGTAACTGAATATTAAGTATTCAGCTGAAGTGGAAACTGTTGGATTCCTACCTGATTAGATACTTCTGGAAATTCCACTCCCAGCTCTGCACACTTCTCTTCTAGGGGCTGGAATCTATAGTCATCTTCAGCATCTTTGTAGGGCTGGAGCCACTTGTCCCAGAGAGGAAAGTGCCTGGGAGTTTAGGTTTCCAAAGGATGTGCAATAGCCAGTGATGGGCTAATGCCTTGTTTTAAAGGTTCAACTGCCTTACCTTGACATGGGACAAGCTACAAAGTAATTTACACCCAAGAGCTCTCTGCACCTGCAATTGCACCTTCTTTGATTTTTTGGCCTTTACCCCCATGTACTGGTTTCTCATCAGAGCCCTTGTACACGAATTCTACTTTTAATATTCCCTTCTAGGGAAACAAGACTGAACCACCTGCTAAACAATTAGGACTACATGGTAACTCAATTAGAATTACAGCCATAATCCAAGGAAAAAATTTAATGACTCACTATACAGACTATGCTCACTATGCAGTTTGTTTTAGGTGTGAGAAAGTGTATCTCAAAACATAGTCTGAGAATCACCTGCATCAGAATCTTTTTGGATGGTTATTAACAAGCAGGGTTTTTGCCACATATCTACTGAATCAGAGTCACTGAGTTGGGGCATGGAAGTTGACATCGTTAAAGACAGCCTCTAGTGATGCTTATGCACATCAAAGTTAAAAAGAATACTCTGATTTAAATCATGTATGAAAAGCAGGTTTATTTCCTAGCTTCCATATGGTTGGAACTGCTATTTGTGGCACAGTTTAGGCAGGCTATGGCAAAGAAACCAGACAGAGCTGACGTTATCAGAAAGTATACACACTGTCTGCTAGTAATGAGTCAGTTTATTTGAGACAATAGATTTACTTAGGACTCTTTTCAAGGATGAGGAGTCCAAGATCTAAAGAGGTTAAGTGATTTGTCCTTTTCATGCTGAAAGGCTATCTTTAGATGGTAAGAAGCCCAGATATCCAAATTCCCAAAACTTTGGTGCTCCTTTTATCCATGTTACTTCCTATGGCTGTTCATATTACAGCTCTTGAAATAAAGCAAAATTATTTTAACAGCCACCAACAACAAAGTATTTACAACCACAGTTAATAGTTTTGCCTATTTCGGATTTGCCTATGAAGATATGAACACATATCTGCTTCAGTGAGAAAAGATTTGTTCCACACATGTTTCTAGACATTTCCCCTTCATTGTGCTATACAGTCATATAAGACTGATTCGGATGGCTTCAGGGGCTAGTAACAGAGCAACTGCATATGGGAACATACAGCATCCCATATGGATGAGACTTTGTCTAGAATATATGAAAATATTTAGTGTCTTAAATTAATTAAGTTATAGAATGGTTACCTTTATACACACACAAAAAAACATATGCCTGGCATCATGTATAAAAGCAAGCATTAGCTAACTAAATTACTCACTGTTTAACCAGTTGATTTATTATCACACGGACAGAACCTGTTTACACAATTGTGCGTATTACCACATTATAATAACAAAAACAAATGTTTGAGGGAGTATCTCTTATTTTTGAATGCTGATGCTTTGACTTTCATTAACATATATAATTAAGTGTTGAGTATATAGTTTTAAATTTACACTTTTATTAATTTCATTTTTTAATCTGAGAGAGAAATGGAAAATCAAAGCAATAAAAATTCGGAATGTTCTTAGTGGTTTTGTAATACATTTACTGGTAGTAAAAGTGAATTGGCTGATAGTTTTGCTTTATCATTACAATATATTTACACTTTTATTTAATATGAAATTAGCATTTGCAACCTTTAATTATTATAGTTTTAGATGAGTTTCATTCAATTCAGGGTAAATTTTCTTTTCACTTAGAGAAATAAGACTTTTTTGTGTTGCTCTTTGTGATTATTTTGGATTTGTGCTGTAGCTAGACACGGAAATGGCCACATTTAAAATGAATAATTCATGAGTTTTTGTTTTGTGTATTTCTTAAAGTATCTTATTGGACAGGACATTGTGAGTGTGTGTATGTTACTTCTCTTCCTTTTTTTTGGATGGCAACAGCAGCACACTACATACTAACTGCAAAACACAACTATTAAATTTTATATTTTTATACCTAAAATGTAATCCAGAAGCTTTAGAGAATGTCAAGAACTGGTCCCTCTCTTAAAATGCATAGCTTAGTCTGATATAAATTTATTAAGGTGTGTAGGTATGCCAAGTCTCATCATGAGTAAATAGTTCTATAAAATGACCACTGGAAACATACACTAGCAATTGTCAAGCTATACAAATCTGCTATATGTTCCATAAGCTGCAGTGCTTATTTTTCCACCTAGTCTTATATTGTTAGCCCATTGGATAAGACTTTTTATTCCTGTTTATACTCTGCAAATGGTTTCTTTTCAAAATCAATCTTGCTTTAGCTCTTAAGGCTTGTTCTCAACCACGAAGAAGAGAATAAACAAAGACTAGGGCTCATTAGTATACATGCTCCTTCCTCCTTTTCTTTTATTTCCTGTTATTATTTATCTTCATTTTGAATGTGTATATACCTTGTGTGTATACATTTATTCATTTATTATTATAAAATACAGACAATTTTTAACCCACATCTCAAAAGCTGCTATAGGCTTTGTTCATTTGTTTTTACTTGATGACTCTAACTAATTTCAATGCTACATCCAGAGAATCTCCTATTACATTAGGGGATTGTCTTAGTCCATTTTGTGCCTCTACTAACAGCATGCCCGAGACTGGAAAATTGATAAATAACATAAATTTTTTTCTCAAGGTTCTGGAGGTTGGCAAGTATAAGTTTGAGGGACCATCTTCTGATGAGGGCCTTCTTTCTATATAGTCTCCCAGCAGAAGACAAAAGTGCAAGAGAGGGCGAGAGAGGACAAAACTTGCTCTTTTATATGGCACCAATTCAAACCATGAAGGTGGAGGCCTTATGTCCTAATCATCTCTTACAGGTCCCATCTGTTAATACTGTTACAGTGGCAATTACATTTCAACCAGAATTTTGGAGGAGACAAATATTCCAACCATGTCATTGATAAAATGACATTTTGGAATAATGGAAAGATTTAACATTGATGAAAGTTTGATTGGGGTAAAGCTCTGTGATTAACATGTGTGGACTGTGTCATGCCAGGTCATCCCTTTCCCTCAGTTTCTGCACTTATAAAATAAAGATAATTATGACAATACTTTATATGGCAGATTCGATAATGACATAGAGATGCTCACACTCTAATCCCTGAAACATGTAACTACGTTATCTTACATGGCAAAAGGGACTTTGTAGACGGAGTTAAGACTTCAGACCTTAAAATAGGAAGGTTATCCTGGATTATCTGTGTGGATAAAATTTTATCACATGGCATTCTTAAAGCTGAAGAGGTAGAAGGTTCAGAGAGATCCAGTGACAGAAGATGAAAGCATGAACGAGGCTCAATACACCATTACTTGCTTTAGAGATGAAGGAAGGGAACAACTTGCTAAGCAACTCAGATAGTCCTTAGAAGCTGGGAACAGCCCTCAGCTGATAGTCAGTAAGAAAATGGGGAGCTCAGTTCCAGAACCAAAAGGAACTGAATTCTGCCAATAACTGAATGAGTAAGAAAACAGATTCTCCCTTAGAGCTTCCAGAAAGGAAGACAGCCTGATGACACCTCACAAAACTATGAGATAATAAAGTGTTGTTTTCACCACCACATTTGTGTTTATTTGTTAATGACAACAATAACAACTAACACAATATGGTTGAAGCAAATATTAACTGTTTGTGAAAACATTTTTCAAACTTCAAAGTATACTTAAGTTTTATAAACATTTGTTGGAGGAGGTTCCAAGATGGTCGAATAGGAACAGCTCCAGTCTGCAGCTCCCAGCATGAGTGAGGCAGAAGACGGGTGATTTCTGCATTTCCAACTGAGGTACCGGGTTCATCTCACTGGGGCTTGTCAGACAGTGGGTGCAGCCCATGGAGCAGGGCGGGGCATCACCTCAACCAGGAAGCACACAGGGTGGGAGAATTCCCTTTCCTAGCAAAGAGAAGCCGTGACAGATGGTACCTGGAAAATTGGGACACTCCCACTCTAATACTGCACTTTTCCAATGACCTTAGCAAACGGCACACCAAGAGATTATATCCTGTGCCTGGCTCAGAGGATCCCACGCCCACAGAGCCTTGCTCACTGCTAGCACAGCAGTCTGAGATCGAACTGCAAGGTGGCAGCGAGGCTGGGGGAGGGGTGTCCACCATTGCTGAGGCTTGAGTAGGTAAACAAAGTGGCCCATAAGCTTGAACTGGGTGGAGCCCACAGCAACTCAAGGAGGCCTGCCTGCCTCTGTAGACTTCACCTCTGGGGGCAGGGCATAGCTGAAAAAAAGTCAGCAGAAACGTCTGCAGACTTAAACCTCCTTGTCTGACAGCTTTGAAGAGAGTAGTGCTTATCCAAGCATGGAGTCTGAGATCTGAGAATGGACAGACTGCCTCCTCAAGTGGATCCCTGGCCCCTGAGTATCCTAACTGGGAGACTAGGGGCCGACTGACACCTCATACAGCCAGGTGCCCCTCTGAGACGAAGCTTCCAGAGGAAGCATCAGGCAGCAACATTTGCCATTCTGCAATATTTGCTATTCTGCAGCCTCCGCTGGTGATACGCAGGCAAACAGGGTCTGGAGTGGACCTCCAGCAAACTGCAACAGACCTGCAGCTGCAGGTCCTGACTGTTAGAAGGAAAACTAACAAACAGAAAGGACATGTACACCAAAACCCCATCTGTACATCACCATAATCAAAAACCAAAGGTAGATAAAACCACAAAGATGGGGAGAAACCAGAGCAGAAAAGCTGAAAATTCTAAAAATCAGAGTGCCTCTTCTCCTCCAAAGGAACGCAGGCAGAAAAGCTGAAAATTCTAAAAATCAGAGTGCCTCTTCTCCTCCAAAGGAATGATGCTCCTCACCAGCAACGGAACAAAGATGGACAGAGAATGGCTTTGACAAGTTGAGGGAAGAAGGCTTCGGACGATTGGTAATAACAAACTTATCTGAGCTAAAGAAGCATGTACGAACTTATCACAAAGAAGCTAAAATCCTTGAAAAAAGATCAGACAAATGACTAACTAGAATAAACAATGTAGAGAAGTCTTTAAATGACCTGACAGAGCTGAAAACCATGGCATGAGAACTATGTGACACATGCACAAGCTTCAGTAGCCAATTTGATCAAGTGGATGACAGGGTATCAGTGATTGAAGATCAAATGAATGAAATGAAGCGAGAAGAGAAGTTTAGAGAAAAAAGAGTAAAAAGAAATGAACAAAGCCTCCAAGAAATATGTGTTTATGTGAAAAGACCAAATCTACATCTGATTGGTGTAACTGAAAGTGACGGGGAGAATAGAACCAAGTTGGAAAACAGTCTTCAGGATATTATCTGGGAGAACTTCCCCAACCTAGAAGGCATGTCAAGATTCTAATTCAGGAAATACAGAGAATGCCACAAAGATACTCCTCGAGAAGAGCAACTCCAAGGTACATAAGTGTCAGATTCACCAAAGTTGAAATGAAGGAAAAAATATTAAGGGAAGTCAGAGAGAAACGTCGGGTTACCCACAAAGGGAAGCCCAGCAGACTAACAGCAGATCTCTTGTCAGAAACTCTACAAGCCAGAAAATAGTGGGGGCCAATATTCAACATTCTTAAAGAAAATAATTTTCAACACAGAATTTCATATCCAGTCAAACTAAGCTTCATAATCCTTTACAGACAAACTAAAGCTGAGAGATTTTGTCACCACCAGGTCTGCCGTATAAGAGCTCCTGAAGGAAGTACTAAACAGGAAAAGGAACAACTGGTACCAGCCACTGCAAAAACATGCCAAATTGTAAAGACTATCAATGCTAGGAAGAAACTGCATCAACTAACGAGCAAAATAACCAACTAACATCATAATGAGAGGATTGAATTCACACATAATAATACTAACCTTAAATGTAAATGGGCTAAATGCTCAATGTGCTGTATTCAGGAGACCCATCTCATGTGCAGAGACACACATAGGCTCAAAATAAAGGGATGGAGGGAGATCTACTAAGCAAATGGAAAACAAAGAAAAGAAGGGGTTACAACCCTAGTCTCTGATAAAACAGACTTTAAACCATCAAAGATCAAAAGAGACAAAGAAGGCCATTAAATAATGGTAAAGGGATCAATTCAACAGGAAGAACCAACTATCCTAAATATATATGCATCCAATACAGGAGCATTCAGATTCATAAAGCAAGACCTTAGATACCTACAAAGAGACTTAGACTCCCACAAAATAATAATGGGAGAAATTAACACCCCACCGTCAACATTTGACAGATCAATGAGACAGAACGTAAACAAGGATATCCAGGAATTGAACTCAGCTCTGCACCAACCAGACCTAATAGACATCTACAGAACTCTCCACCCCGAATCAACAGAATATGCATTCTTCTCAACGTCACATCGCACTTATTTCAAAATTGACTACATAGTTGGAAGTAAAGCACTCCTCAGAAAATGTAAAAAACAGAAATTATAAGAAACTGTTTCTCAGATCACAGTGCAATCAAACTAGAACTCAGGATTAAGAAACTCACTCAAAACCACTCAACTCCAAGGAAACTGAACAACCTGCTCCCGAATGACTACTGGGTACATAACAAAATGAAGGCAGAAATAAATATATTCTTTGAAACCAATGAGAACAAAAACACAACATACTAGAATATCTGGGACACATTTAAAGCTGTGTGTAGAGGGAAATTTATAGCACTAAATGCCCACACGAGAAAACAGGAAAGATCTAAAATTGACACTCTAACATCACAATTAAAAGAACTAGAGAAGCAAGAGCAAACACATTCAAAAGCTAGCAGAAGGCAAGAAATAACTAAGATCAGAGCAGAACTGAAGGAGATAGAGACACAAAAAACCCTTCAAGAAATCAATGAATCCAGGAGCTGGTTTTTTGAAAAGATCAACAAAATTGATAGAACACTAGCAAGACTAAAAAAGAAGAAAAGAGAGAAGAATTAAATACATGTAATAAAAAATGATAAAGGGGATATCACCACTGATCCCACAGAAATACAAACTACCATCAAAGAATACTATATACACCTGTATGCATATAAACTAGAAAATTTAGAAGAAATTGATAAATTCTTGGACACATATGCCCTCCCAAGACTAAACCAGGAAGAAGTTGAATCCCTGAATAGACCAATAACGGATTCTGAAATTGAGGCAATAATTAATAACCTACTAGCAAAATAAGTGCAGGACCAGACAGATTCATAGCCAAATTCTACCAGAGGTACAAAGAGGAATTCGTACCATTCCTTCTGAAACAGTTCCAATCAATAGAAAAAGAGGGAATCCACCCTAATTCATTTTACGAGGCCAACATCATCCTGATACCAAAGCCTGGCAGAGACACAACAAAGAAAGAGAATTTTAGACCAATATCCCTGATGAACATCCATGCAAAAGTCTTCAATAAAATACTGGCAAACCGAATCCAGCAGCACATCAAAAACCATATCCACCATGATCAAGTTGGTTTCATCCCTGGGATCCAAGGCTGGTTCAACATATGCAAATCAATAACCATAATCTATCATATAAACAGAACCAAAGATAAAAACCACATGATTATGTCAATAGATGCAGAAAAGGCCTTTGACAAAATTCAACAGTCCTTCATGCTAAAAACTCTCCATAAGCTAGGTAATGATGGGACATATGTCAAAACAATAGGAGCTATTTATGACAAACCCACAGCCAATATCATACTGAATGGGCAAAAACTGGAAGCATTCCCTTTGAAAACTGGTACAACACAGGGAGGTTCTCTCTCACCGCTCCTATTCAACATAGTGTTGGAAGATCTGGCCAGGGCAATCAGGCAAAAGAAAGAATTCGATTAGGAAAAGAGGAAGTCAAACTATCTTTGTTTGCAGATGACAGGATTGTATATTTAGAAAACCCCATTGTCTCAGCCCAGAATCTCCTTAAGCTGATAAGCAACTTCAACAAAGTCTCAGGATACAAAATCGATGTGCAAAAATCACAAGCATTCCTATACACCAATAACAGACAAACAGAGGCCACATCATGAGTGAACTCCCATTCACAATTGCTTCAAAGAGAATAAAATACCTAGGAATCCAACTTACAAGGGATGTGAAGGACCTCTTCAAGGAGAACTACAAACCACTGCTCAATGAAATAAAAGAGGACCCAAACAAATGGAAGAACATTCCATGCTCATGGATAGGAAGAATCAGTATCGTGAAAATGGCTATACTCCCCAAGATAATTTATAGATTCAATGCCATCCTCATGAAACTACCAATGACTTTCTTCACAGAATTGGAAAAATCTACTGTAAAGTTCTTGTGGAACCCAAAAAGAGCCCGCATTGCCAAGACAATCCTAAGCCAAAAGAACAAAGCTGGAGGCATCACACTACCTGACTTCAAACTATACTACAAGGCTACAGTAACCAAAACAGCATGCTACTGGTACTAAAATGGAGATATAGACCAATGGAACAGAATAGAGCCCCTGGAAATAACATCACACATCTACAACCATTTGATCTTTGACAAACCTGACAAAAACAAGAAATGGGGAAAGGATTCCCTGTTTAATAAATGGTGCTGGGAAAACTGGCTCGCCATACATAGATAGCTGAAACTTGATCCCTTCCTTACATATTATACACAAATTAATTCAAGATGGATTAAAGACTTAAATGTTAGACCTAAGACCATAAAAACCCTAGAAGAAAACCTAGGCATTACCATCCAGAACATAGGCAAGGACTTCATGACTAAAACATCAAAAGCAATGGCAACAAAAGCCAAAATTGACAAATGAGACCTAATTAAACTAAAGAGCTTCTGCAAAGTAAAAGAAACAACCATCAAAGTGAACAGGCAACCTACAGAATGGGAGAAAATTTTTGCAGTCTACACATCTGACAAAGGGCTAATATCCAGAATCTGCAAAGAACTTAAACAAATTTACAAGAAAAGATCAAACAACCTCATCAAAAAGTGGGCAAAGGATATGAACAGACACTTCTCAAAAGAAGACATTTATGCAGCCAACAGACACATGAAAGAATGCTCATCACCACTCACCATCAGAGAAATGCAAATCAAAAGTACAACGAGATACCATCTCACACCAGGTAGAATGGTGATCATTAAAAAGTCAGGAAACAACAGGTGCTGGAGAGGATGTGGAGAAATAGGAACACTTTTACACTGTTGGTGGGACTGTAAACTTGTTCAACCATTATGGAAGTCAATGTGGCAATTCCTCAAGGATCTAGAACTAGAAATACCATTTGACCCATCCATCCCATTACTGAGTATATACCCAAAGGATTATAAATCATGCTGCTATAAAGACACACACACACATATGTTTATTGTGGCTCTATTCACAATAACAAAGACTTGGAACCAACCCAAATGTCCATCAGTGATAGACTGGATTGAGAAAATGTGGCACATATACACCATGGAATCCTATGCAGCTATAAATAGGATGAGTTAATGTCCTTTGTAGGGAATGGATGAAGCTGGAAATCACCATTCTGAGCAAACTATCACCAGGACAGAAAACCGAACACCACATGTTCTCATTCATAGGTGGGAACTGAACAATGAAAACACTTGGACACAGGAAGGGGAACATCACACACTGGGGCCTGTTGTGAGGTGGGGGAAGAAGCGGGGAGGGATAGCATTAGGAGATATACCTAATGTAAATGATGAGTTAACAGGTGCAGCACAGTAACATGGCACATGTATACATATGTAACAAACCTGCACGTTGTGCACATGTACCCTAGAACTTAAAGTATATAAAACAAAACAAAACAAAACAACACATTGTTAAAGTCTCACCTTGTACACACTGACATGTGCCAGGGATATAAAGAAAGGTAAGATACCATCCTTGGTCTCCAAAAACTAATATTTTGTCAGAAGATACTAGCATATAAACAAATAAATCAAAGGCACTCTATGTCAAATTTCTTGTAAGAGATGTCATGTCAGGAACAATGACAGGATAAATGAGAAAGTTTATTTTCTATAGTTATATATTATCTTGTATTTTTAGCCCTCCTTGAAGAGAATCATTAGATTTTTCAACACAAGAGAAAATTCCTTTTTTTCCACTCTAAAACTCTGTAAAAATATATTTGTGCATACAATTATTTTATGCAACACATTCATGAGTTCTAGATAATATCCCATATTCAGTTGGTTAAAAAAATAATTTTGCTACTTTCAAATCCCAAACTGTAAACAATTTTTGAACTCTTGAGCTCAAATAATCAGAGTATGCTCAATCTGGTCTTCAAATATGAGGTCTTAGTTGCATTGTAATTTGTTGAAAATAAATTTATTAGAAGAGAATGCTTGCCTTATGCACTCAGAATCATATGATATCATTGTGCTTGTGATGGTAAAATTTATGAATCAATGTGTTTAGACTATGGTATTCAGATGGCAAAACACTGTTCTATAAATTACTGTGGGGGTGTTTTTCAGTTGTGATTAACATTTAAATTAGTAGATTTTTGAACAAAGCAGAATAACTTCAGTAATGTAGATGGGCTTTATGAAATTAATTGATGGCTTGAAGAGAACTAGAGTGTCTCAAGAAAAAAGCAGTTCTGCCTCTAGTCAGCCTTCAGTCTCAGCTGCAACATCAGCTCTTCCCTGTCTCTCTGTGGTTACTGCAGATTTTGGACTTGCCAATCCCCACAGTTGTGTGAACAGATTATCTAAAATATATCTCTCTATATGTGTATATATCCTATTGGTTCTAATGATTCTGTTTCTTACGGAAACTGTTTCTCTGCAATATAATAACTCTGATAATTTCTTGTCGTTGATGATAAACTATTCTATAAAATAAAATCATTCTGCTGTCTTCATAAAATGACACGATCTTTTGAAAATGATGTAATATTTTCTTTATACAGTTGTATAAGTATGCTGGGTGTAGTGGCTTATGCCTATAATCCTAACAATTTGGGAGGCTGAGGCAGGAGGATCGCTTCAGCCTAGGAGATTGAGACCAGCCTGAGCAACATTGTGAGACCCCGTTTCTACAAAAAATACAACAATTAGCCAGGCGTGATGGAGTGCCTGTGGTGCTAAGTCACTTGGGAGGCTGAGGTGGGAGGACCACTTTAGCCTAGGATGTCAAGGCGGCAGTGGGTTGTGATTGTGGCACATGCACTCCAGCCGGGGTGACAGAGCGACACTCTGTTTCAAAACAATAAAAATAAATAAAACTGTATAAGTAAAATAAGAAGAAATTTTTTTCCTGATAATAAACACAATGAGTCAAAATTAAATCTCTACCAGTTGTATTAGATTGCTGTTAAAATAATTTAGAAGAGTACATATTAAACTTGCATTTTACTGCTACATATATTAGATAATAGTTCTTTAAATGTGAGCAGAGGCACTAAAATCTACAAAGCAACACGTAAATATGTGAAATTTTACTTAAAAATCAAATCTTCTGATTTATTTTGAACATGTATTCCACTTCTGAATGTTCCTAATACTGTAAAGTTATTGTCATGAAAATAATTCTGTCTATTTAGCATTCATTACTATGAGTGCTATGCTTATAGACCTATCTATTGTTTTATTTTATCTAGAAGATACAAATAAAAGCTAGATATTATTTTTTCCTATTTCTACATTTGAAAGCGAATTCTAAGGGGGAGTACATAGTCATATAGTTAATTGGGAGGAGGGATCAAATCTTCCAGTGTTCCTAGAAGTGAGATAAATGAGAAGCCTACTGAAATCTTACTTAATCTTTATAAGCAGAAAAGTTCTAGGTCAAGTGAAGGAAACTCTAACTTGAATCAAAAGAAGAGAGAGTCACCCTTCCTAAGTCAATTCCTAGACTTGGGCTCATTTATCAACCCAGAACACCTTAAATTAAGAGATCAGCCATGTCCTTTGGGGGGAAGGACTCTGGTCCACTATCAAAAATGTATTTGGCTAATCCTTTTTCCAGCCTTCCCCAAAGTGAGCTACAGTCTTTTACCAGAGTAACTGTGCATGTAGGAAAGGAAATGATCAGAACTTTTAGAGACTGCTGGACACTGGCTCTGTACCGACACTAATTCTAAGAGACTCAAAATGTCACTGTGACCCACAGGTTAGAGTAGGGGCTTATGAAAGTCAGGTGACCATTGGAATTTTAGTTCTGGTTCACCTCACAGCAGATTCAGTGTGTCCCTGAACCCATCCTGTGACTATTTCCCCAGTTCCAGAGTGCATAATTGGACTAGGTACACTCAGTAGCTGGCAGAATTCCCACATTGGTTTCCTGACCCATACAGTGAGGGGTATTATGATGGGAAAGACCAAGTGGAAGCCACTAGAATTTCCTGTACTTCGGAAAATACTAAACCAAAAGGAATATAATCTTCCTCGAAAGATTATAGCAACTAGTGCCACGTCAAGGACTTGTAGGATGCAGAGGTGGTGATTCCCATCACATCTCAATTCAACTCTCCTATTTGGCTTGCACAGATCACAGATGGATCTTGGATAATGACAATGGATTATCATAAGCTTAACCACGTGGTGACTCCAACTGCAGCTGCTATACCAGCTGTGGTTTTATGGCTTGAGCAAATTAACACATTCCCTGTATCTAGTATGCAGCTATTTATCTGGTAGATGCCTTTTTTCGCCATCCTTGCCAATGAAGACCATCAGAAGCAGTTTGCTTTCAGTGGGCAAGGCCAGCAATGCACCTTCCATGTTGTAGCTCAGGGGTATATCAACTCTCTAACCCTATACATAATTCAGTTTGCAGTGCTTTTGATCACCCTTCACTTCCACTAGATTCTATATTATCCATTACATTGATGATATTAGGCTAATTGGGCCCAGGGAGCAAGAAATAGCAACAACGACTCCAGACTTACTGGTAAGGCGTTAACATGCCAAAGAGTAGGAAATCAATATGACAAATTCTGGAATCTACTATCTTATTAATATTTCTAGTAGTCCATTGGTGGGGGCATGTTGAGATTTTTCTTCTAAGGTGGAAGATAAGTTGTTAGATCTGCCACTTCTACAACCAAAATGCACCATGCCTAGTAAAGGTTAGATTTTGGGGGCAATATAATTCTCATTTGGGTGTGTTACTTCTTAAATGAGAGATGGAATTTAAATTGAAATCAAAATTTATGCTTTAAAGGAATTTCAAATGGTAAAAATGATCTGTAGAATTGATTTTTGTACATTTATTTGGTATCCTGAAACTTTACTGAATTCATTTACCAAATTTACTGAGGGACTCGTAGAGCTGATAGTTTTGACTGGGGCTCAGAAAAGTAGAAAGCTCTGCAACAAGTCCAGGCTGCTGGGCAAGCTCCTCTGCTACTAGAACATATGATCCAGCAGATCCAATAGTACTTGAAGTGTCAGTGGTAAAGATGCTGTTTGGAGAATTTGGTAGGCCAGTATAGGTGACTCACAGCACAGTTCCTCAAGATTTTGGAGCAAAGCTCTTCCATTCTCTGCAGATAATTAGACAACTTCTCTCCTTTTGATAAACAGCTCTTGACCTGCTGAGACTTAGTAGAGACTGACACTTAACCACAGGCTATCAGGTTACCATGCAACTTGAGCTGCTCATCATTCACTGAGAGTTATCCGACGCATCAAGCCATAAAATCGGACGAGTTAAGTAGCACTACATCATCAAGTGGAAATGGCATCTATGTGATTGATCCTAAGAAGGCCCTGAAGAAACAAGTAAGTTATACGAAAAAGTGGCCCAATTGTCCATGGTACCCACTCCTGCTTCACTTCCTTCTGTCTCTCAACCTGCCCCTATGGTCTCATGGGGGACTTCCCTACCATCAGTCAACAAAGGAAGAGGAGACTGGGGCTTTGTTTATAGATGCTCCCGTGTGATATGCAGGCAACACTCAAAAGTGGACAGCTGCAGCATAATAGCCTTATTTTGGGGCATCCCCGAAGGACGGTGGTGAAGAGAAATCTTCCCAGTGGGCAGAACATTGATCAGTATACCTAGTTGTTCACTTTTCTGGAAGAAGAAATGTCCAGATGTGTAATAACGTACCAACTTATTAGCTGTGGCCAATGGCTTGGCTGGATCGTTAGGAGCTTGGAATAAACATGATTGAAAAATTCATGACAAGGAAATTTGAGGAAAAGGTATCAGGATAGACCTCTGTGGGCAGAAAATATAAATATATGTGTGCCATGTGAATGTTCAGTAAAGAGTGACCTCAGCAGAGAAGGGTTTTACAAGTCAGGTGGATAGGATGGCCTGTCCAGTGGTTACCAGTCAGCCTCTTTCCCCAGATACCACTGTCATCATCCAATGGGCTCATGAATGAAGGGGCCATGGTGGCAGAAATGGAGAGACAGAGGTTATGCATGGCTCAGCAACATGGGCTTCTACTCACCAAGGCAGACCTGACTATGGTTCCTGCTGAGTGTTTAATCTGCTAATAGTAGAGATGAACAATTTTGCCAACATAGCATGATTTATTTGGGTGTTCAGCCTACTACCTAGAGGCAAGTTGATCATGTTGGCCCACTTCCATCAGGGAAGGGGCAGCACTTTGTTCTTATTGAAACAGATCCTTACTCTATTTAGATACAGTTTGGTTCCCTGCATACAATGCTTCTGTCAAATCTACCATTCATGGATTTACAGAGTGCATTATTCACTGTTATGATATTCCACACAGCATTGCTTCTGATCAGGGAAGACACCTCACAGCAAAAGCAGTGGGGCAATAAGCCCATGCACATGGGTCTTAACCATATTTTCCACCATACTGAACAGTTGGTTTGACAGAGCAGTGAAATGGCCTTTTGAGGGCTCAGTTACAGCAACAGCTAGGTGGCAATACTTTGCAGGGCTGGGAAAAGTTTTCCCAGGCTATATATGCTCTGAATCAGCATCCAATATACAGTGCTATTTCTCCCATAGCCAAGATTTGTGAGGTCAGGAATAAAGGGTGGAAATGGAAATAGTACTACTTAAAATTACCCCCTAGTAACCCATTCACAAAATTGTTGCCACTTTGTAGTAGGCCCATGGCTGTCTCTCTGAACAATCCTGACTAATACAGCTATTGCCACTTTTTACATGAATCACTGTTCAATCATAATCAATGTTCTCCGTCAGAGCACATTCTCTGTGAATGGAGTATGAGAATTTAGGTCTTTCTGCATAGTGATTTTCTTTTTCTGTCTTCCCTTTCTTTCGTGGTTCTGTTTTCACATTCGATTTTTAAAATGTAACCGTGAGTTTTAAATAATACATTTATGGGCAATCTGCAAAAATTTAGTAACACCTTTGTGAATAGTATATAACCCTTCATGAATGATGTACAGTTTATTTTTTTATTTGGAACGTGCATCTGAATAAGTTTGTCAAACATGTAGGAGACTGTCAAAGGAATTCTAGAAAGATTTTGCTGATTGATTTCCTTTATCTAAACTGATTATTAAAATGGTCGCTCAATATTCAATCTTCTAAATGAGTGTGTTAAGTGAAAATAAAGACCAGCTCACTTAAAATACCAGAAGACTTTAAAGTGAAGACTCGCTGGGTAAAGTGAGTAAAGGTTACACATATATATTTTTCCCCCATAAATTATTTATTTTCACTTATCAGCATTATTAAGAATATAGTTTTAGCCAAGTCTCCATTAAAGTTGTTTTTCATCTTCTCTTCCTTCTCCTAACTTGTTTTACAACTTGTGAAAACAGCTGTCAATTGAAGTCACATGTGTGTGGATAACTTCACTGTTTTTTCAGTCCAAACTAGGTCATATCCTATTCATATATACTATTTGCTTTTTCCTCATAATACTTGTGACAGTTTAAAAACTGATGTTTATTTGTATTATATTTATTACCCCATGTCTCCTCCGAAAATTATCAAAATCTTTGAAGGCAGGACCATAATTTTGCACACTATTATATCCCCAGTTTCTTGTATAGAGACTGGTTCACAGAAGGACTTCTATAAGCATTTGATGAATGAAAGAATTAAAGAGCTGATATGTGGTAATAATATATTTGCATGTGCACCTTAGACTTTAATCACGTAGATGCAGGATTTTTTTTTTCTTTCATAATGAAAGAATTTAGCACAGCAGATACACAATAAGACTTTTGAAGAGAGAATTGTTTTTTACAAAAAGGAAAAATAATGAATACTCCTGGGCATTTATTTCATTATGTTCAGTATTCACAGAGTAAATTTGAAAATATTTTTGCTTTGTTTTATAGGGCCTATAGTTAAATGCAATTTACAAATAGATGTGAACTTTTGAGAATAAGAAAAGTTTTCTGTTTTTTCGGATTTATCAAGACTACAGTGCTCATTATCAGTAAATAAGCAAATGGTGAATATAATAAAGTAGGTTAAAAATGTGAAAGGCTTATGCATTTATTCACTTTTAGATTCATTTACCAAGGTGTATCAAAATGAATATGAATGAATGATTCAGAGAGTTTGTTTTTCATTGTCTATTCAGAAAAGCTTCACTAGATAAAAATTACTGTTTTGAGGTCAACAACCAACAGTTAGAGAACTATTATAACTTGCTTGGTCATAGTAAATAAGACCAAATCAAACATTTATTTATTATTGAATTTCAAACTGTCTAGATGAGTTTCCTGGAAATAGACTTGAAAATGGAGATTATACAAAGAAAAGAATATGGGATTGAGGAATAGGAAGTTCGTGCATATCATTTACAATACTGAGAGGGAAAATAAGTGGTATATTGAGTTCAGCATGTGAAAGATGTTTTGGGAAAAGTATAACAATTTTTTGGAGGGTAAAAGGCATTCTGCAAAACAGCCACTCATTGACAATGATTTTGTCAATTGGCTCTAAATTACAATAAAGCCTGATATTAGTCAGGTTTATTGTTCAGCTGAACCATTTTTCACTTAAATGGGTAATTTAGCTACGAATCTGTTTTTCCTTTTGTGGAGTTTTAAATGCTTATTTTCAAATGTAATATAACTACAATGCATCAATAGAAAAGTGTAACTTTAAAAGAGTCATCTTAATCTAGATTTACAGAAGAATATGATGCTTAGTATTCTTTAATGTTGTAGCTCAAACAGTTGTAGGAACACTGAGCAGAAGACATTAGCTTGATTTTGAAGTCCTTAATTTCCAAGCATTTTGGTAATTTTATTGTGTATAACCTCTTATAGTTCAGGTCATTTTTGCAGATGCCAAATTCAAGAAAATTGAATATCTAAAATGAACGGTAAAAGAGCATAGCTATATTTTTCCTTAGCTAAGAAACATTAACAATAAAATGTCTTTCCTTATAAAATCTCTCATTAATTTCTCAAAGTAAATGTTTTGGTTTATGATACAAAACTTGATTTCCTTTTTTATTAAAAATAAATTTATATATTCAAGTTATAAATACAGAAATTTGAATTAGATTAAGTTTGCTGAATATAAATGTAATTAAATGAAAGTTATATGATGGCATTTTCTATAATGTCAAGAATATCACATCTTAACTGTGAAGAGAATGAGCACAGAAAGTTTCTCAAAGCTTCCTAGTAAAGCAATAATAAATAATTACATTTTTTTACAATGAGATACCGATAACATAATGCAATAGTTCAATTCTATATTCATAATAAGGAAATAAAATAATAATTTTTCAAATATATCTAAGTACACCTGAGTCATTTTCTTTCACTTGGTCCTTGCCTTTCATTGAGATATAGTTTATCAAAGGTACATTGTCAACATTACAGCACAAAATATTTATTCCCAAGCCTCCAAAGGGGACGAATCCTGAAATAAGTGAATAATGCTTAGGAACTTACATTTTAGATATTTGACTTGGAGGTGGAGTTTTATGAGGTTTTATAACCAACAAAAGCAACCAGGTTGCTAAGCATGTGAGTTAAGGAGAGGTGTGTAAGACAAAATGTATTAAAGTGTTGGGCTCAAAATTTCCAGTCATTCTGCCAGAAAAGGGGAGTTTGGTCAGTCAGCTAATTCTCCTTCCAGACTGTTTATTCCCCAATCTCCAAATCCTCCCTTTCCACTGAGGCGCTTGAGACGAACACGAAAGCTCAGATATAACGTCTGCCTGGACTTGCTCTCAGAAATTCACTGTTTCTCTGAGGTGTCTTACACAGTTACTGAGTCATAGCCTTTCAGAGTCTAAAGAGTCATCGACGCTTCCTTATAATCTAGCCCAGCATGTCAGGTTTGGAGATTATGTGGGGTTTTGGGCCAAAACTATGAGTAGAAATAAAGAATTTGTCTGAAATTGTACCTTGCCTTTGTACACTTCCTAAAAACCTATTATGATTTATCAATTATTTGGTGATTTTAGGTTCCTTTTATTTCCTTTTATTGAATTATGACTAATTTATTTCACAAATATCTTTGTGTTGTTTTTAACAAGATGAAAATATACACATCCTGGCACACAAACATATTACAACACTAATTAGAGAGAGAGGTTCATTTTCACTTTATACTCTATACATGGTAAAACTACTCTCTTTGGATTGATTGTGATATTAGAAGTCAAAGATTATTACATTATTTCCAATTTAAGCTTTTTCTTCATTTTCCAATAATTGCATTTCAGAAGCCTCAAAGATATACTCTCAAGTTTTAAGAACCTTGGGGAAATTATCCAGTTTTGTACTAATAAATTAATGATACTGTTGAAATAACCTTTTTCCAAGGTAACATAAAAGGCTGTAGCAATGCTCTACTTTCTTAGGTATAATACGTTATTAGTTGACCTGAAATAAAATGAGTATACTTTTCTTTCAGAAAAAGCAATTTTGGCTTAATTTCATTATATTTGGTAACCCACAATAGCAAATATATTGATGTATTTTTCCCGTTCTTAATTATCTCTCAGACTGCTATTATCCAAGGATATTGTTAGTTTCTCTTTAAGCAGTTAGTACATGTATTGAGAGATGCAGTCAAAGATGTTGATCTGTGTGATATTATCAAAGTCATTCAAACTCTGCTTGTACAGTGATTCAAACTCTTCTTCAGAAAGCTACAATATCAACTTCTCTTACCTATAAAATAAAAAGTTTTAAAAATACTCTTAAGGTTATAATTTTATTTTCTTTCTTGCTTTTTCCATTATTTCATTAAGTGAATATATACTTTATTGCAACATATTATACTTTATAGGGTCTTCAAGGAATATTCATGAGATAGTCAAGAAACTCTGTCTTTAAGGAGTTTCTATTTTATGCATACCTAATTTTGCTAATAGAGAAGAATAATGTAATATAAATAAAATAAGCAAAAGCACATAGTAATTTAGATGGAAATATCTGACTCCAAAAATTATAACAAAGGTGAAAGTGATTAAAACTCTAAGGCAGGCCGGTCGCGGTGGTTCACGCCTGTAATCCCAGCACTTTGGGAGGCCGAGGTGGGCGGATCACGAGGTCAGGAAATCGAGACCATCCTGGCTAACAAGGTGAAACCCCATCTCTACTAAAAATACAAAAAATTAGCCTGGCATAGTGGAAGGCGCCTGTAGTCCCAGGTACTCCGGAGGCTGAGGCAGGAGAATGGCCTGAACCCGGCAGACGGAGCTTGCAGTGAGCCGAGATCGCGCCACTGCACTCCAGTCTGGGAGACAGTGAGACTCCGTCTCAAAACAAAAACAAACAAACAAACAAACAAAAACTAAGGCATATTTTCTGTTTTTATTTTATTTTATTGCAAAAAAAATTCTGTTTTTATATTATTGCATTGTGTTTGGCACATAATTGACAATTAATAAATGTTCGTGAAATTAATAAATGATGGACAAGAAGAAGAAACCTGATCTAAATTGAGAAAGAAATAATAATTCCACCAATAATCTCTTATAGGCATGTGTGAAATATCTGGGGGACATAAAATACGCCCCCTAGAGGAATAAAATATGTCAGCAGTCTTTAGGAAGGTTATAATCTAGTTAAAGTAATCAACTTTGCCAGTCACTGTTGGTTCCCTAGTCTCCTTTCCTCCATGGGCTGCAATGATCCTTTCCTAAATCCTTTACAGATAGTATGACCCTGTCTATACCTTGATTTTGATCTTATAGCCTCTAGACTGTGAGAGAATATTTCTGTTGTTTTAAGCCACCCAGTTTGTGGTGACTTAAAACAACAAGAAAATACTGAACAACATTGTAACAATTTGTTACTACTGCCACAGGAAACTAATGTGAAGTTTTAGGAAGGAATGAAACATATTGAGGAAGGAAGGAAATGTATATAGAATATAAAATAATTTGAGGCATCCACAATACTTAAACAAATTGTTCATTATAAAAAGGTAGAGTTGCAAATACATTTGCCTGTTGATATTATAAGACTGTGAAAAGGACCATGTCTTCTAAAGTCTTAGCAAGGCTCAGAGAACTTTTCAATTTCAGGACCCTCTTCTTGGCTAATTTTCTCTCATTTTTTAATTGAACTCATACCTGTGAAAGGTTACCGAGAAGTTTCTCATAATGCAGACTTGAGTTAATTTTCTGATTCATATTCTACCTCTAGCATTTCCTTACATGGATGAATTTGGGAAATTTACTGTATTAGTCTGGTAAGGCAACAGTGTTAGTTACTTGAGCTGTTGCAACAAACTACCAGAGACCGATGGCTTATAAAAAACTAAAATTTATTTCTCCCAGTCCTGAAAACTGGAAGTTTGAGATCAGGATACCAAGATGGTCAGGTTCCGGTAAAGGTCATTTTGTCCTCACATACCAGAGAGGGTGACAGAGCTCTCTGGAGTCTCCTTGAAAGGAGAACTAACCCTACTAATGAGGGCCCTATCCTTATGACCCAGCCATCTCCCTAAGAGCCCACCTCCTAATATCATCACACTGAGCTTAAAATTTCAAGATATAAATTTCTGTGGGGAAACAAACTCAATCCATATTTTACTCCATCCTTCACCTCCTATAATTCATATCCTTCGTTCCATCTCAATAAACCCAAAAGTCTTAACTAGTTTCATCTTCACCTCTGAAGTTTAAAGTCTGAAGTCTCATTTAAATATCATCTAAATCAGAGCCAGAAGGGTGGAACAAGATGGTGGAACAGAAGGCTCCACTGATTATCACCCCCACAGAGACATCAATTTAACAACCGTCTACACACATAAAAAAGCACTTTCATAAGAACCAAAAATCAGGTGAACACTCATAGTACCTGCTTTTAACTGTATATCACTGAAAGAGGCACTGAAGAGGTAGGAAAAACAGTCTTGAATTACCAATGCCACACCTCCCCCATATTCTGGCAGTGGTGGAGTGGTGCAGAGTGCTCTGTGCTCTGGGGAGAGGGAGACCACAGTCATTGTGAGGCATAAAACTCAGTCCTGCCCTGTGATAGCAGAAAAAAACACTGGACCAAACTCAGCTGACTCCCGCCCATGAAGGGAGCATTTAAACCAGCCCTCGTTAGAGAGGAATCACTGATCCCAGAGGTCAAAACTTGAATTCCCACAAACCTCACCATTTTGGGGCCAAAGTGCTCTGGGGCCCAAAATAAACTTGAAAGAGAATCTAAGCAACAAAGACTGCAAATCCTGGGTGAGTCCTAGCTCTGAACTGGGCCCAGAGCCAGAGGACTGGGGGACACATGATCTACTGGGACACCAACCAGGTGGCAAGGGAGTGTTGGCATCACCCCTCCCCTAACCTCAGGCTACACAGCTCACGGCCACAAAAGAGACCCCTTCCTTTCACTTGAGGAGGGCAGAGGGAAAAGTGGGGAGATCTTTGTCTTGCATCTTCGATACCAGCTCAACCACAGCAGAATAAGGCTTTGGTTAGTGTCATGAGGCCTCTGTTCCAGGCCCTAGCTCCTGAATGGCATTTCTAGTCACATCTTTAGCCACAGAGGGGAAACCCTCAGTCTTGAAGGGAAGAAACTAGTACTGGTAGAATTACTAACCTGTTAACTATAGAGCCCTTGGCCACTGAACAATCAGGAGTGATACCCATGTGCTACTGTGTTAAGAGCCATAGTTGACACTCTGAGACTTGCTGTCTTCAGGTGCGAATCAGCACATTCCCAGCTGTGGTGACTATGGTGCAAGATTCCTTCTGCTTGAGAAAAGCAGAGGGAAACGTAAAGGTGACTTTATCTTGCACCTTAGGTACCAGCTCAGCAACAGAGGGGTAGAGCATCAAGTGGACTCTTGGAGTTCCTGGTTCCAGGACTTGGCCCATAGATGGCACTTCTGGACTTACTCTGGACCAGAGGGGAAACCAGTGTCCTATAGGGTGAGTCCCAGGCCAGGCAGCATTTACCAGGAGCTGACGAAAAAGCCTTTGGGTCTTAAGGGAACATTGGCAATAGTCTGGCAGTACTTTCTGTGAGCCTGTGGTGGTGGTGGTCACATGGTGAGGCTTCTCTGCCTTTGAAAATGGGAGGGAAGAGTAGGAAGGACTGTGTCTTGAGGGCTGAGTGCCAACTGAGCTGCAGTGTTGGGGTCCACGTGTTTCCTAAACAAAGGAATGAACACACAAGACAGCACAGGACAAGACAAACATGGCGGCCGCCCCGAGCAGCACGCTCTGCTTTATTTTATACACGCTTGTGGAATTTTACTACGTCACAAAACACGAGATGTTTTTATGACACAAGTTGTTTTTATGTCATGAGTTGTTTTTCTGACCTTTCCCTAACTTTCTGAGTTCTCAAGATGCTTAAACATTAACCAGTTCCCAGAGTCTGCTGTTTGCGGCTGACTCTTTTGTTCTTCCTGTTTGCAGAGAAGAAACGTCCTGCTCTTGCAGGACTTATTGGGAATATCTCGTTTGCGAGCACGTAGTCCTCTACACTGCAGTGCATTAAAACACCAGGTAGACTTCTAAGTTTTTGACTCTAGTACCCCGCTCCTGGTATCTCTGGACCTGCCCAGCACTTGGGGGAACTCCCTGCCATGAAGGGAAGTAAACTGTCCTGGTTTGCCTTGCCGCCTGCTGAGTATAGGAACCCAGGGCCTTGAGTGAACATAGGCGGTAGCCAGGGAGTGGTTAAATCGGACCTTGGGTGAGACTCAGTGCTGTGCTGGCATTAGATCTCAACCAGTGCAGCCCTAGTAGCGGTGGCCACAGAAGTAATTTCGTCACTCCACCCGCAGCTCCCAGTAGCTCAGAACAAAGAGACTCCATTTGCTTGGGAGAAAATAAGGAAGGAAAACAAGAGACTCTGCCTGGTAATCCAGAGAATTCTTCGGGATTTTGTCTAAGACCAGCAATATCTCTATGAGTCTTCAAGAACCACAGCATCACTGGGCTTGTGGTGCGCCATAAAGCAGGTGCAGCTTATAGCGCAACATCCAAATATTTTAGAATATCTGGAACCAGTAGGTGTAGCTATCCTCATATCAGAAAAAAAATAGGTTTTAAGACAAAAGCTGTAAGAAGAGACAGAGAAGGTTACTATGTAATGATAAATGGTCAGTTCAGCAAGAGATACAAAAATTTAAAATATATATGTACCCAACAATGGAACACCCAGGTATATAAGGCAAATATGATTAGAGCTAAAGAGAGAGATAGATCCCAATACAATATTAGCTGGAGATTTCAAAACCGCACTTTCAGAATTGGACAGATCTTTCAAACAGAAAATCAACAAAGAAATATCAAACTTAATCTTCACTATCAACCAAATGACCCTAATAGATGTTTTTAAAATATTTCATGCAATGGCTGAAGAAAACATATTCTCTTCTTCAGCACAAGGCTCATTCTCAAGGACAGATCATATGTTATGTCACATAACAAGTCTTAAAGCATTTTTAATAAAACTTGAAATAATATCAAGCAACTTCTCCTTCCACAGTGGAATAACACTGGAAATCAATAACAAGAGGAATTTTGGAAGCTATACAAACACATGGAATTAAATAATATGCTTCTGAATGACTAGTGAGTCAATGAATAAGAAGAATATTTAAAAGATTATTGTGACAAAAGATAAAAGAAATACAGCATACCACAACCTGTGAGATACAGCAAAAACAATACTAAGAGGCAAGTTTATAGTTATGTGTACCTACACTAAAAAAGAAGACAGACTTCAAATAAACAACTTAATGATGCATCTTTAAGAACTAGAAAAGCAAGAGCAAACCAAACCCAAACTTAGTGGAAAAAATAAATAATAAAGATTAGAGCAGAAATAAATGAAATTGAAATGAAGAAAACAATACTAAAGATCAATGAAACAAAAAGTTGTTTTTCTGAAAAGTTAAACAAAACTGAGAAATGTTTAGTGAGACTAGGTAAGAAAAAAGGGAGAAGATCCAAATAAATGAAATCAGAGGTGAAAAATGAGATATTACCACTGATACCACAGAACTTCAAAGAATCATTAGTGGCTGCTATATGCAGTTATATGCCATCAAACTGGAAAATCTGGAAGAAACGGACAAATTCCTAGACACATACAACCTATAAAATCTGAGCCAAGAGGAAATTTAAAACCTGAACAGACCAGTAACAAGTAACAAAATTGAAACTTTCATGGAAAGTCTCCCAGAAAAGAAAAGCCCATGACTCAGTGGCTTCACTGCTGAATTTGACCAAAAACTTAAAGAACTCATATCAATTCTAGTCAGACTATTCTGAAAAATAGAGGAGGGAATACTTCCAAACTCATTCTATGAGGCCAATATTACCCTCATACCAAAACCAGACAAAGACACATCAAGAAAAGAAAACTACAGGCCAATATCTCTGATGAATATTCATCCAAAAAATCTCAGTAAAATACTAGCAAACTGAATTCAACAATATATTAGAAAGATCCTTTCATCTTGACCAAATGGGATTTATCCCTGGGATACAAGGATGCTTCAACATACACAAATCCATCAATGTGGTATCAATAGAATGAAGGACAAAAACCATATGATCATTTTGACTGATGCTGAAGAAGCGTTTGATAAAATTCGACATCCCTTCATGATAAAAACTCTCAAACAACTGGCAATGGAAGGAAGCTACTTCAACAAAAGTCCTAGCTAGAGCACTCAGAAAAGAGAAAGAAATAAAGGGCATACGAATTGGAAAGGAAAAAGTCAAATTATCCTTATTTGCTATGATATGATTTTGTATATGGAAAGACCTAAAGACTCCATCAAAAAACTAATAAAACTGATGAACAAACTCAGTAAAGTTGCAGGATAAAAAAATCAGCATAAAAAATCAGTAACATTTATATATGCCATCAGTGAGAAATCTGAAAAGGAAATAAAAAATAGCTCCATTTACAATATCCACAAATAAAATTAAATACCTAGAAATTTTAAAAAGAAGTGAAATATCTCTATAATGAAAACTATAAAACACTGATGAAAGAAATTGAAGAAGACACACACAAAAAAGAAAAAATGTTTCATGTTCATGGATTGGAAGAATTAATATTGTTAAAATGTGCATACTACCCAAAGCAGTCTACAGATTCAATGAAATTCCTACCAAAGTGTCAGTGACTTTTTTTTTTTTTTTTTTTTTTACAGAAATAGAAAAAACAATCTAAAAGTTATATGGAACCACAAATGACCCAGAATAGCCAAAGTTGTCTGAAGCAAAAAGAGGAAGGAACTGGAGGAATGACATTACCCAACTTCAAATTATACTGCAGAGTGACAGTATGCAAAACAACATGGTATCGGCATAAAAACAGACATATAGACCAGCAGAGCATGATAGAAAACCCAGAAACAAATCCCCACACCTATAGTGAACACATTTTTGACAAAGGTCCCAAGAACACACACTGGGGAAGAAAGATTCTTTAGTACATGGTACTGGGAAAACTGGATATCCATATGCAGAAGAAAACTGGATTTCTATCTCTCGCCATATACAAAAATCAAATCCAAATAGATTAAAGACTTAAATATAAGACCTCAAACTACAAAACTACTGCAAGAAAACATTGGAGATACTCTGCAGGACATTGTTCTGGGCAAAAATTTTTGGACTAATACCCCACAAGCACAGGCAACCAAAGTAAAAATGGACAAATGGGATCACAACAAGTTTAAAAGCTTCTGCACAGCAAAGGAAATAATCATCCTGAAAGTTTCTACAGGAAGTTTATTGTTAATTTAGGCTACCCAGTGGCTGACTGATAGATGAGGGCTGAAGATGATGGTGATGATGATGATAACATGAACAAGGCAAAGGCTAAGAGGGAACAAATATTGTCATTTATAATAAAAGCAATAAATCACTTTTTCAGGGAAAACAAGGAAACAATTTTGTCAGTTAGGTAACAGTTTGGGACATGCAAGCAGTTAGCAGTTATACAGAGCAGAGATTACAGAATTGATACATAGAAAAGAGGTCTTAAGATTTGTAGGCCGGGTGCGGTGGCTCACGCCTGTAATCCCAGTACTTTGGGAGGCTGAGATGGGCAGATCACAAGGTCAGGAGTTTGAGACCAGCCTGGCAAATATATTGAAACCCCATCTCTACTAAAAATACAAAATTAAGCCGGGCGTGGTGGTGGACACCTCTAATCCCAGTTACTTAGGAGGCTGAGGCAGAAGAATTGTTTGAACCCAGGAGGCAGAGGTTGCAGTGAGCCAAGAACATGCCACTGCACTCCAACCTGGGTGACAAAGCGAGACTCCGTCTCAAAAAAAAAAAAAAAAAAAAACAAGATTTGTAAAGTATCTCACAGAGAATATTATTTAAGCTCAAAATACAGTAGGTATATATATATATGAAATGAACTTAAAAAGAAAAGTCATGTAGGTGGAAGAGGGGATTATTTAACCAGAGATGAGATATTAATGCAGAACTTTTACACATCATTATTCCAATTATTGCTATATGTTATGCTGATGTTCAAGACATTCTCATACTTTTTACACTTTATAAAGTATCAATTAGTTTACTGTTTAATATCATTGTTGGTAATTCTAACTTATTTGCAAATTGTGAGAGTTTTGTAGTTTATGCCACTATGGTCAATAAACGATGGACTACCTATTTGGAAATATACATTAATTCTACTTTACGAATGATTTGTTCATTGACCTTTGTTAATAGAACCGTAACTTTGCTCGTATATTCTTTTTTTCTGTGGGAGCAGCTTGAAACTCCATCATTCAAGCCAAATGATTAATTAATGAGTACACATACAAATCAAGTGAAAAGTCGCTAGGGAGGTAAATACGTAGATTTTCATTCATTTTCACCTGCTTCCATTTATTTATTCCACATTTTTTTGTCATATACTTAGTGGATTAGTATTGGGATCTATAGCAGTGAACAAAATATACACAAATCCCTGATCTCATGGAACTAAATATTTTATACAAAATAGACAATAAACAGTACAAACAAAATTTATAATAAGTTACATGGCAATAAATACTAAGAAGAACAATTAAGCAAGAATGGAGCAGGAAGTGCAGGTTGGTTGAAGGTGCAATTTTAAACAAATAGTGATCTGAGAAGCCCTTACTAAAATGGAGATGCTTGAGTATAATCATTAAACGCATGCAGGAGAGAGATATGAGGATATATGGAGTAAGAATATTTGCAAAGAAGCGTTTTAAGAGAGAACAAGCAAAAGACACCTGAAGAAGAAGCACTTGAAGTGTTCAAGGAGAGTGGCATCTTAATAGATTAGTGTCTCACACATACAATGAGTACGTCAATCAATAAAAGATAGGGTCAAATTTATCAATGAATGCTCAGTAACTTTTGGAACATTGTATCTGTTGGAAGTAAAAACCTTACTGCTCTGTTGGAACATTATATTCTTAAAAGTAGAAATTAAATTTAAATGAACATTGACAAGAACAGAAAAGGAGAGAAAAAATCTATATGATCTATTTGTATCTCTATATATCATCTACATCTATATTAGTTCTATATTATGTTGTACATAAAATATTCTATTAATATTTTATTTATAATAATATAATTACTGTTATATA
>NW_012101854.1:764568-767088 GCF_000951045.1 Mandrillus leucophaeus
GGGGGACTCCCATTTATAAATCATCAGATCTAGTGATACTTATTCACTACCATGAGAACAGTATGATTATATTATCATATGATTGTGATATATATGATTATATATCATATATATCATGATTGTATTAGCTCCATTTGGCCTTGCCGTTGACATATGGGGATTATTACAACTCAAGGTGAGATCTGAGTAGGGAGACAGACAAACAATAACAGTAGGTGATCAACATGTCTCTTTTAATGGTGAGAACCAATCTGGAGCTAAAAAACCTGCATGTAACTTATAAATTACATATACATATGTACATATATATACACATATATAACTAGTTTTATGTATATACTTTTTAATACATAAATGAAACATTATTAAGAAATTCCAATTAGTTACATTGAAAAGGAAATAGATTATGAGTTAATATAAACAGTAACAGGGAACCCTTCCAAAGTCAAGATATGTTACAAAATTTAAATAAGAATTCAAGAAAAACCAATAGAAATTACATTGTTATTATCTTACTCTTAGAGTAATTTAATACACATTCATCTATAACAAAAAAAAAATTTAAAAAGTATTTAATAGTTATTTAATTTCACTTAAGTCATGCAGTTTTTTTTTTTTTCATTTAAAAGTCCTATTTGAATATTTTTGGCCTTGTGATCCTATTTGAATATTTTTAGTCCATGTAATATTGAATTAAATTCAGAATACCTATTTTGTTATCTCAGAATTTCACCTCAGAAATAAGAAATACTATAATAATGTACAATAGCGCAGCATCCATGAAAAATCATCTTCGACAGTTACTATAATTGTATAAAGAGCATGAACAAAAGAGGAGAGTGTTAGAGAAAATTGAGGTACTCAAAACATGTATTGTTCTCACTAATCAAATTCCAAAACAACAGACTTACCAAGAATGCTCTAAAAAGACAATGCTTTTTAGTTTTGAATTCATGGAGGCTAAAAATTTAAACAAAAGCTTGCTGACATGATTTTTATTAGCTGCCAACTATTTATGTTAGTTGAAGACAAAAGATTTTTAAGGATTTTCAAGCCATAAATCTTAACGTACACAATTCCTTTTAAAAAGCATGTTACTAAAACAACATTTTTTCTGAATTAAAATATGTGGCTTTGCACAAAAAGTGAATGATATTCTTACATGTGCCATTTGAAAATGAGAGTATATTTGGTATTCCAATGAACAGTATAGCAATCATGGAGGAAATTAGTCACTTACAAATAAGAGAAATACAAAATAATTGCTCTACACTATATTTTCTAACTTTTAAATTTAGCTGATATAATTTTCAAGTGAAATAGAATTCATGCTTAACTTTACTTTTTTATTTGTTCTTCAATAGTAGAAGTTCATTAGTCATATTCTAAGATTCTAAATTTGTGTATATGTGAGTTGAATAAACTGCTAAAAAATCATAAAAATCTCTTCTCTGGATTCCATTCTGTCAGTATACAGCATGATTTAACACCACTGGGAATGGGGAGGTGGAATGGAGTGCAGATTTTATTTGTATCCAGGTACTGATATTTTTTAGCAAATATCAAAAAACCTCTTAAAAACTTCTCACTTATCTATAATTTATTTATCAACATTTTTATTTCCAATTATCTTATTTGCCTACTTTATTCAAGTTTTGTTTCTTCCAGTTCACGTAAATGACATTTCTCAAACCACCAATGACTTCTGCCTTAACAAATTCAAAGGTCAATTTTCTGTCTTGTGTCCTTTGAATTATCAACACCGTATGACACGGTCAACTATTTCAAACTTCTAGAATGATTTCGTTCAAACTCTCTTGAAATTCCAGTACTTGCATAACTTTCCTTCAAGTTTTTGGATGTTGTTACCTTCTTTTTTGGTTAGCTCCTTTTTTTGGCTGGGAGATTGTCATATTTGCTCTGTTCTCAAAAGCCTCTAGTTATTACCAGTCTCTAGTTCATTTCATGCAGTCATACGAAATTAAATGATAGTTAGATCCTGAAGACTTCTAGAATAACATCTCCTACCCTGAATTTTTCTCCTCCCCAACACCAGCGAACTGAAAGATTCAGCTATCTTAACAACATCACTGTTAGAATGCTGAAATGAACATTTCCCAGATAGAATATATTAGTTTATTCTCTGGACTGTCAAGCTTCCAAATGTCCTATCTGAGTACATGGCAGTACCATCAACACAGCTGCTCAAGCCAAAAATGTAGGAGTGTTTTTTAAATCTTTCTTTCTACCACCCACATGAACAATATACAGTCATGTGTTG
Organism: Mandrillus leucophaeus; assembly: GCF_000951045.1. NCBI lineage: Eukaryota > Metazoa > Chordata > Mammalia > Primates > Cercopithecidae > Mandrillus > Mandrillus leucophaeus. The sequence continues at coordinate 766,850 of NW_012101854.1, forward strand.
CTTAACCACAGGAATATGTTCTGAGAAATGCATAGTTAAGCAATTTCATCCATGTGCAAACAGCACAGAGTGTATTTACTCAAACCTAGATGGAATAGCCTAAACTAAGCTTTATGGTATAGCTTATTGCTTCTAGGCTACATACCTGTACAGCCTGTTATTAGACTGAATATTGCAGGCAATTATTAAGCAATGGCAAGTATGTCTGTATTTTATTTTAACGTATCTAAAAATAGAAA
>NW_012101854.1:768616-773499 GCF_000951045.1 Mandrillus leucophaeus
AAAAAAAAAAAAAAAAAAAAGGAAAGGAGGCAGCCAATGAAGGATGTGTTATCAAGCCAGCTACCTCCATGGATTATTAAAGCTTAATGCCCCCAAAGAAACTCTGGATTATGGCTCCTTGGAGTTATCCCACCAGAAGGGTGAGGGAGCTGGGGTATTTATATGCAGCAGTCATTGCCTGAGGGTTGCCTTAGGTGTGTGAATTTCTAGCACTTTTGCCTGCCTGTGTGAGGGCAAACCAACATTCCAAAGCTTCAGAGAAAGTCCTAGGCAAAGAGATATATCTATATATACTAGCCATGAGAAATCAGCTGAAGAATATTTAGGTGGTCAGGTCCAATAGAGATGAATAGGACACATAAACCATTATTTTCTTCTTAAAACACTGCAAAGGTTTCTTATTTTGTTTAAAAAAATCTCAGTTTCTCACCATAGTGTGATGGCCAGCTTGGTGGTCTTTTATATGCTGAGATTACCCACTGCAAGGCTTTACTGAAGCGGGTTGTCTGCATGCGCTCTTCCTCTAGACCATTAACTAGAGTGCTCCTTCTCATCATTCAGGGTTCAGCTCTCATAACACTTGATCAGTGAAGCAGCTCATACCTACCCTAATGAACTAGCATAGCCACCAATACTACCCTGGCACACTCCTTTTCCATTCTATTTATCTTTTTTCTTTAAGTCTTCATCATAATCTCAATATCTATTTATCTTATTTAAAATGGACTGAACCCTTCATGGAAGCGTAGGCCTCATGAGAAAAAGAACTTAGTCTAGTTCTGCATTACGTTCCTAGCATTTTGAACAATGTCTAGTATGTAGTAGCTGCCCTAAAAAATTATTGAACAGTTATTTTGATTATTTAATTCAACATATGACTTAACTCATTTCTTCAGTTTTCTTCATTTTTTGGTCATTGTTTCCCTAGCACACAATACGTATTTGAAATTTTGGAACAGATCATCTGAGTTCAAATAATAGCTCCATATTTATGAGCTATGAACTTTGGACAAGTTCTCTGACCTCTTTTTTGTAGTCCTTGCTTTATTGTTGTTGTATTTAAATGTGCTGAGATACATATATACATATATGATGATGTAGATAGTACCTGACAAATAGTACTACACAACTCTTGACCATTAGCTATTTCTTTTCAATAGATATTATTAAGGATTATATCCAAATATACCTTTTAGATCAAAAATTGAATTAAAACTTTGTTTAGGCCAGGCATAGTGACTGATGCCTATAATTCCAGTGCTTTGAGAGGCCAAGAGGGGGGAATTGCTTGAGGCCAGGCATTTGCCACCAGCCTGGGCAGCGTAGTGAGACCCTTGTTTTTACAAAAAAAGAAAAAAAATTATTTTAATTAGCCAAGTATGGTGATGCTCCTCTGTAATTCCAGCTACTCCAGAGGCTGAGGCTGGATAATTGCTTAAGCTCAGGAGTTTGAGGCTGCAGTGAGCTATGAGCACACCACTGGACTCTAGCCTGGGTGACAGTGAGATCTTGAATCTAAAAATAAATGAATAAGTAAAATAATTTTTAAAATTTTGTTTAATGTTTCCAGAGTGGAAAGAGTACCTTAGCAGCTTTAGAACCTGAATCAGGAATGTTCTACTTAGTAGCTTGTGACTAATTTCCCTTTTTGAAATTTCCTTTTTAATCCGAAATTGGGATAATAGTGCATATGATTCAGAGTTGCCTTGGAATAAATAAGATGTATGTAAAATATACGGCATATAGAAGTTGTATCCAAGAGTATTGGTATTCTTTGTTCCTGTCTCACTGCCATTAACTGTTTGTATGATCTTAGAAAACATACCCCAGGATCACATGAAATAATTGGAGTGAGGGACAGGGTTCTTAAAACTGTTAATATGTCTTTCTAACTGAAAAGAAAAGAAAGCAGGGACCCAGCATCCTAATAAATGAGGAAAATGTTTTTGAAAAGTCTTGATGCACATTTATATATTAAAATCTCTTGTAAGTCTGGTAGTAGAAAATAAAAACAAAGAAACTAATGATTAACTTTTTCTTTAGGTTAATTTCACCCAACGTAAATTCACAATGAAACAGCGTTTGGTCATTACAGATCTACCAAGATCTTTGGAAACACTGGAACTTTCTGCAAGATCTAAAACTCTTCCTGTTTTAATTTCTGAAATTTCATAACTTTTCTTTTTCTCTTAGTGCTATACATTTTATATCACTTTTAAACCAGTTAGGAGTCCAAGAATTATAAAGCTTCATCCCAACACTTTCTATGTTTTGAGCATGATTCATTTTAGCTGTGTTCTTTCCTACTTGCTGACACAGGCCTTCCTTCCTTATTGCATTGTATTATTTTTCATCCTAGCTTCTAAACCCTTTCATGCTGTAGTTCTTTTTCTCCGCTTTCAAAAAATAGTATCTTCTCATTTTCGATATTATACAGATCCAAATATGCAGGGAATATGAGCAATACCACAACTGACATCCGAAGGGTAAGAAAAAACTCTAATCATTTCTAATCATCCTATACTGGCATAAGAGAATTATAAAGAAAATTAAAAGATTTAAACATTTCAAAAACAAAAATGTCATATGAACTAGATTTTTCCCAGTTTTTCGCATAAATTATTTTTTCCTCGTTACCAGTAGTTAAGGGGCATGCAAGTCCTCCTACAATATGTTATATTAAGATCTTCTCAATCTGGTAATCTAATGATGCCAAATTTTGCAGTGGTCCATTTTATGTAAAAATATCATAATTAAATATCTGTTACAATGTACATAGAAGAGTTTTTCTTGCCAATACATTACAGAAAACTAGAATGGAGATATTTATAGAGGAAGAGCTATTTAGTAAGAAACAACAACCAAAAAAAAAAAAAAATAGGATTTTAATACACGAAATAAGTCTTAAAATCAAGCATAAATCTCACCCTATGAAAATCTAATTTTTATCTGCTTTTTAAAATATCTCCATGGCTGCAATTGTCGGTAGTTTTTATAATCCTTGGACTCATAACCAGCAAGAATATTCTTAGGAGTTGAGGAGAGGATAGGATACATCAAAACAAAGATGGTCAGATGCTGTTAGTTGTCATTCTAATTCCTGCTGACCTATCTTGAAGGACAACTTGGCATTTCTTATTCCAAAGGCTACTTCATGTAAATTTTCATGGAACCAACTCATTCTGATCCTCTCAAACCTTTCTTAATCAGCCATCCCCTCTATTTCTTCTACTTAGAACCTCTTCTTTTTCCCTGGAATTGACTTAAAATCTCTACTTGAATCGTTCTCATGAAACCCCATTTTACATTGCATTTTCTCCTATTGGCTGTATAAATAATCTAATAAGACATGTGTATGCAGTTTGTAAGAATATTATTAGCAGTGGTTCACTAATTCTGAGAAGTATATATAATCATTTACCACATTTTACAGTAGAATCTTTGGGGTTCGGGTGAGAATGTGAACAAAAAAGGCCAGCTTTGTGGGCATCCAACCTGGGCATTGCATGAAGTCCTGTGTTCAGAAGGGCCTTGTGCTTAGTTTACACTTAGTTTAGTGTCACTGCTTTGAAATTCTTAATAATCTTATCTTTGAACCTGTATTTAATAAGTAAAGTCTGACGGGACAACATATTTGAGAAGAGGAGGTGCACACATTTTGGTATCCAAGTCATGCTTTGTTACACCATTGGCATATAGTGGCTCCAGTGCCCCACGAAGATCTCGAAATTCTGGTGGATCTATGATGCATGAGAGTTCAGCAAGATTCAAAATGAGAACAAATTAAGTATATCACATCCATGAAAGAGTAAGTGGAGAAAATGTCAGCCCCAAGAGGTCACACTTCCCATTCTAACAAGGATTTTCTTCAAGTGCAGAAAGAAAGCAATGGCACTCTAAGAACCATGGATGACAAATAAATCCTATCATACTCTATTTTTACTTATATTACCCCCCGTATTAGCCAGACATGTATGTGGGCATTAATAATGAGAAAAGGGAAATAGAGCAATAAATCCATTTCCTTTCATCCATTTCCTACTCCACAGTGAGTCACCGGTAGAGGGTTTTGAAATAAAATATAAACAGTTAAATGCATGTGTTAAGAAATAAAATATAAACAGTTAAATTTATTTTGTGCAGAATATCCACTATTGTGGTGAGAATAAAATATGTATGTATATATGAGCTACAAAATATAAATTATATAATTTTGGCGATTCTGCATATTAAATGCTTTTATATTTGCATCTAAAACTGACATTTCACATAATGAATGTTGATAATCATGCTAATAATTTAAAATTTTATTTTTCCTATAAGTAGAATAATACATAATAACCATAACTACTTAAATCATATTATTTATATGTTTTCATTTATATGTTTGAAATTATAGAAAATTTGAAGTATAATACCAGTATTATTACTAATAACAGGATTACTGAAAATAATTTTTTTCAGATTTCTTCTTAATCTTAGATTATAGATTAGGCATACATATATATTTTTTTCAAATTAATATATTTATAAGCACACACTTGAAATGATTTCTCTCTGGTTACGCCATCAACTCAATTAAGTCTATTTTGTATTGCTTTCAAAATAATTATTTTAAAACTTTCTTTATAAATATTTGAAATATGATTATAAATTTAAATCTATAAAGCAAGATATATTCCAAGAAAACTATCTTGTACTTATATATGTATTTGTATATATGTGCATGTATATATGTGCGTATATAAAGATACATATTTATACACATATATCTATCTAGTACTAAGGTATATTTATGGAACATGCATTTGAGCAAAGCAAAGAGCAGAGCAGCAAAGAGACTATCCACTTTCCTTTTGTTTTACCAGTGTACCTTAAGGATA
>NW_012101854.1:778224-779529 GCF_000951045.1 Mandrillus leucophaeus
TCAAAGAAAAGGATAAATCTCTGAGAATGAGAAGAACTGTAATAAAATTTATAAGGGAATTTTAGATTCTCAAGATTACAAGGGTCTTCAAAAGTCCAGTCAATTTGTTTTGAAGTTTGGCTGTGCATAAGAACTATTTTAGGTTGGTTTGTTGTTAGTTTTTACAAAAAATAGATTTCTAGATGTCTTTGCTCCTTTAAATATTCTGATTCTAATTTATTAGGGAAAATTTCAGCACCCTTCAATTCAGTGCTCATCTTCTCCAGATTTCGTGCTGTTGGCTCCCCAATTGCTTTAAAATCTGAAACATGTTTCAAAGGCTATTTTTTGATCACGGTCAAACAAAATATAATGTATTTTGTTGAATTATGTAGATACGTTAACTGAAAAAGAATACGACATTTAGTTTCTACTAAATTTCCACCATGTTTATGTTCACAACATAAAAAGAAAAAATGTAAAAAGGATAAGAAAATAAAATCCAGATCATTAGAACAGCAAAAGAAAGGCACTCATCCATTCATTCACAGCAAATTTATTAAGCACTTACTCTTTGTCAGGAACTAGAGATGCTCTAGCTTATTTTCTTAACACTGAGTGAAATAGCTTAAAAGTTAGGATTCTTTCAGAGTAAGCTGCACATGTTGAATCGCAGTTACAAAATTGTTTATTGATAAAACCAAGTCCTTGGTGATGAAAAACAGCTAGATTTTATTAAGCAAACAAGCCTAGACTTGTATTGTTAGAAGGAATTAAAACTGATTTGATAGAGAAAAGTCAAATGCTATTGAAGTTATAAGAATAATGTAATTTTGTGCATCTTAAAATTTAAAAAGCCAATTTAGGACTTTGTCATCTTGCTTTATTTATTTATTTTGTATTATTAGCCTGATGGTTCATTTCACTTGGAGATTTTGCACCACTAAGTTCTTTAAAAATCCTTACATATTTTTATTTTAATAAATTTAATATTGTCTTAAATGCAATTTAAAAAGTTATAGTTGGTATATATTTATGTGGTACAAAGTGATGTGATTCATGAATACAAAGTGGAATAACTAAATCAAGCTAATTAATATGTTTATCATTTCAAATAGATATCATTTTTTTGTGGTGAGAACATTTGAAATGTATTATCAGTGATTTTGAAATGCACAATGCAGTATTATTTACTATATCTACCACAGTATGCAATAGATTTCAAAGTAAACAAACAACTTCCTCCTGTCTAATTGAGGCATTGTACCCTTTGACCATTATCTCACTAAGCCCCTCATTTCTCTCTACCCTCAGCCACTGGTAACC
>NW_012101854.1:782009-784151 GCF_000951045.1 Mandrillus leucophaeus
GTATATATGTGCATGTATATATGTGCATATATAAAGATACATATTTATACACATATATCTATCTAGTACTAAGGTATATTTATGGAACATGCATTTGAGCAAAGCAAAGAGCAGAGCAGCAAAGAGACTATCCACTTTCCTTTTGTTTTACTAGTGTACCTTAAGGATAGCCTCCTAGAAATGGAATGGCTCAGCTAAAGGTAGAAATATGTGTAATTTTGCTAGGCATTATCAAATTCCCTTCCATAGAAGTTGTGCCATCTTGCATTCCCACCAGCAAAGTGTGGCAGTGACTATTCCTCCATATATTTGACAATAGAATGTGCTTTCAAACTATGAATCAATGCCTTTGTTCAAGAAAGTAGCGCAAATGAAATGAACGGCAATTTATAAAACAAGAAAACTAAATGGAGGAATAGGTATTTAAAGAGCTGGCCAATAATAAACAGAAAAATGAAAGTTACATACAAAACGGTACTTTTATACATTTAACGCAGTTGCATACAAAACAGTACTTTTATACATTAAACTCATCAGCAAAAATCTTAAATTCTCACCATAACAAATATGTCAAAGTTATAGAGCCACAGAACTTTGTAGCCTTATGTGTTGGTATATTCCATTTATTTGTAGAACTAATGGTCTGATGTAGTGAAGTGAAGATGTCTGTAGCTTTAGAGACAGAATTTTTGTTTCTGGGCATATATTCTAGAGAAATCTTTTTATATGTGCTCAGGGAGACTTATATAAGATCATTGTTGCACCATTGTTTGCAATAGGAAAAAATTATTAGTAACTTAAGTGTTTATCTACTAGAAATATAAATAGTTGTAGATTCATAGGATTAAATGTCATGTAACAACATAGTGAGTGAGCTAGAGTTCTAAGAATCAAATTGATAAATTGTAAAATCTTAATTTTGTGAAAAATTAAAAGAGAAAATTGCAGATCAATACCTATACCATTTATGCAACATTTGATAATACAGAAATAATATAATGTATATATTCTTTATTTAAAGTATATAGGTTATATATGGTAAAATATATATGTATATGCATACAGAAAGTATGCAATATCTATTCCTGAAATTATATAAATATAGAAGCAATAAAATATAAAATGTGCATATTTTATATGTTAAATGTAGAAAAGCACATATAGTAAACATGTAAGAATGTAGAATAATTAACAGTAAATTTAGGCTAGGCATTATCTTTAGGGAGGGACAGTTAATATGACTGGGTGATATTCTGTTTAAAAATACAATATTTTAAGCTGAAAGATTCATATGTTAGTGTTTATTATACTATTCTCCATACTTTCCTGTGTGCTTGAAATATTTCATAATTATACAAATAAATCTACACAAATACACACATTCAATTATATAACCATCAATAGATATCAGATATTTAATAGTCCCAGGGCTTTTTATCACACTGAAAAATTGGGAAGAATTTTAAAAATTGAAGTTTGAAAAATAGCTCTTTTTTTTCAACATAGGAAGGCCTTGATTCAATAGATTTCAATCAAACTGAACCCTGAACTAGTGAAAAATTATTTGGCTTATCTTAAACTTTAGAAGAATATTATAAAATATAGGAAAAGGTATGTGTGTGGTGTGTGTGTGTGTGTGTATGTCTGTGTGTGTTTCATAGAAATTTTAAGCTTTCTGGTTCCATCTTGGAGTGAGTCAAATTTGTGTTAATCTTTGTATCTACCTTTCCAGGACAATACAATATGAGAACTTAGTTTCAGAATGAGATCCCCTCCAGGCGCTATCAGATACTCAATTATCAACGAGATTCAATTAACGTTAACTGTGTTTTACTTATTAAAGTAGTAAATGAACTAATGCATTTGAGAAAGAAAAGAATTTTGACAACATTTTAAAGGGATGGAATTCACTTGTAAAATGCAGTTATTTTAAAAATGCAATTGACCAGAACAAATTCTGGTTAATCAGAGTGTTACTATAATGGCATTAACTTTTATTATGTCTAAATTCATTTCTCCATGAAAGAAGCCTACCTTATATAAAATGTAAATCATGGCTGGGCATGGTGGCATGCACCTGTAGTCCTCATGTACTGGGAAGGCTAAGGCAAGAGGATCCCTTGAATGCAGGAGTTCAAGGGT
>NW_012101854.1:785601-786779 GCF_000951045.1 Mandrillus leucophaeus
CCATTCTACTTTCTGCCTCTTTGAGTTTAAGTTTTTAGGTTCCACATATAAGTGAGAACATGTTATGCTTGCCTCTCTATCTCTGGCTTATTTCACATAGTATAATGTTCTCCAATTCCATTTATTTTGTTGTAAATGACAAAATTTCCTTCTTTTGTAAGGCTGAGTAGTATTCCATTGTGTATATATGTCTCATTTTCTTTATTCATTTATTTGCTGATGGATAGTAAGATTGATTCCATAACTTTGCTATTGTGAATAGTGTGTCAATAAACATCAGAGTGCAAGCATCTGTTTAACATACTGATCTCAAATCCTTTGAGTAAATACCTAGAAGTTGAACTGCTGGATTATATGATAATTTTACTCTTACTTCTTTGAATAACCTCCATAAAGTTTTTCACAATGGCTATACTAATTTACTTTTCCACCAAGAGTATACATTTTTCCTTTTCTCCACATTCTCACCAGCACTTATTATCTTTCGTATTTTTGATAACAGCCATTCTGACAGGTGTGATTTAATACCTCATTGTGTTTTTAATTTTCTTGTCTCTAATGATTAGTGATACTGAGCATTTTTTCATATATCAGTTGGCTATTTGTATCTCTTCTTTTGAGAAATGTCTATTCAGGCCTCTTGGCTATTTCATAATTGGATTATTTGTTTTCTTTCTATAGAAAAGAAATAAAATAGAATTGTTGAGTGTTTTATAAATTTTGGATGTTAATCCCATATCAGATGCATGGCTTGCCAAAATTTTTTTCTAATCCTTAGGTTATATCTAAACTCTATTAATTGTTTTGTTTGCTTTTTATTTAATGTAATCACATTCATCTATTTTTGCTTTTGTTGTTTGCAACAAATCAAAAAAAAAAAATTACTGCCCAGACTAATACTGTGCAGTTTTTCCCCTATGGTTTCTTTTCAATATTTTACAATTCCAGGAGTTATATTTAGTCCATTTTTAATTGATTTTTGTATATGGTGTGAGATAGGGGTCCAATTTCATTCTTCTACATATGGATATCTAGTTTTCTAAACACTATTTATTAAATAAACTATCCTATTGCCACTGTATATTTGTCACTTTTGTCAAAAGTTAATTGACTATACATGTGTGGGCTCATTACAGGTCTCTCCATCCTGTTCCATTGAAAGATGAGTGTAGGTTTAT
>NW_012101854.1:786829-787341 GCF_000951045.1 Mandrillus leucophaeus
ATCTATCTAGTACTAAGGTATATTTATGGAACATGCATTTGAGCAAAGCAAAGAGCAGAGCAGCAAAGAGACTATCCACTTTCCTTTTGTTTTACCAGTGTACCTTAAGGATAGCCTCCTAGAAATGGAATGGCTCAGCTAAAGGTAGAAATATGTGTAATTTTGCTAGGCGTTATCAAATTCCCTTCCACAGAAGTTGTGCCATTTTGCATTCCCACCAGCAAAGTGTGGTAGTGACTATTCCTCCATATATTTGACAACAGAATGTGGTTTCAAACTATGAATCAATGCCTTTGTTCAAGAAAGTAGCGCAAATGAAATGAACGGCAATTTATAGAACAAGAAAACTAAATGGAGGAATAAGTATTTAAAGAGCTGACCAATAATAAACAGAAAAATGAAAGTTACATACAAAATGGTACTTTTATACATTTAACGCAGTTGCATACAAAACAGTACTTTTATACATTAAACTCATCAGCAAAAATCTTAAATTCTCACCATAACAAATA
>NW_012101854.1:787391-788945 GCF_000951045.1 Mandrillus leucophaeus
TTTGTCACTTTTGTCAAAAGTTAATTGACTATACATGTGTGGGCTCATTACAGGTCTCTCCATCCTGTTCCATTGAAAGATGAGTGTAGGTTTATGTCAGTACCATGCTGTTTTAATTACTATCACTTAGCAATATAGTTTGAAATCAGGTAGTGTAATACCTCCAGATTTGGTCTTTTTGCTCATGATTGCCTTGTCTATTTGATCTTTTTTTTATTTTTTACAAATTTTAGGATTGTTTTATTCTATTTCTATGAAAAATAACATTGGAATTTTGATAAGGATTACAAGGAATCTGCAGATTATTTGGGGTAGTAAGGAAAAGTTTCCAACATTAATTCTTCCAACCATGAACACTGGATATTTTTCCACTTATTGAATCTTTGTTAATATTTTTAATTAATGTTTTATAGTTTTCAATGTGTAGGTCTTTCACCTTCTTGGTTAAATTTTTTCCTAAGTATATATTTTTTAGCTATTGTCATTGGAATCTTTTTCTTTTCTGGATAGTTTGTTGTTAATGTATAGGAGTGCTACTAATTTTTATGTGTTGATTTTGTGTCCTACACCTTTATGGTATTCATTTATTAGTTCTAATTTTTTTTTTCATTTGAAATCTTTAAGATTTCCTATATAAAAGATTATGTCATCAGCAGTAACTATCACTTTTATCTTTCCTAGTTTCATGCTTTTTATTTGTTTATTTCCCCTGATTGCTCTGGCAAGGACTTCCAACACTATGTTGAGTAGAAGTGGTGAGACTGAGCATTCTTGTCTTGTTCTGGATCTTAGAGGAAAGGATTTCAATTTTTCACCACTGTGTATAATACTAGCTGTGGGCCTATCATTTATGGCCTTTATTGTGTTGAATTACATTCCTTGTATACCTAATTTGTTGAATTTTTTAAAAAGTCACGGGGATGTTTTATTTTGTCCAGTGTTTTTTCAGCATCTAATCAAACGATCACATGGTTTTTATCTTTGATTCTGTTAATGTGATGTATCTGTTAATGTTCTTTACTCTTTTTTTTGTTTTTTTTTTTGTTTGTTTTGTTTTTTGTGAGATGGAGTCTGGCTGTGTCATCCAGGCTGGAATGCAGTGGTGCGATCTTGGCTCACTTCAAGCTATGCCTCCCTGGTTCACGTCATTCTCCTGCCTCAACCTCCAGAGTAGCTGGGACTACAGGCACCCGCCCCCGTGCCAGGCCAGTTTTTTTGTATTTTTTTTTTAGTAGAAACGGGGTTTCACCATGTTAGCCAGGATGGTCTCGATCTCCTGACTTCATGATCCGCCTGCCTTGGCCTCCGAAAGTGCTGGGATTACAGGTGTGAGCCACAGTGCCCAGCCGTCCTTTACTCTTTTAATGTGATTTATCTACATATATTTAACAATACTTCTATCCCAGAGATGAATCTCAATCATGGTGAACACTGTTGTTTTAACGTGTTATTGAAATTGTCTTTGCTAACATTCTGTTGAGGACTTTTGCATCTATTTCTAACAATGATCTTGGCCTGTAGTTTTCTTTACTTGCTCTCTTCTTGTCTGGCTTT